>NC_135514.1:4425000-4707500 GCF_051989575.1 Stigmatopora nigra
GTGTGGTGTCAATACGGGTTTAATGTTGTTGGGAGCATAAACAAGGTGAGGTAGAATCGAGTATATTTTGGTTAACCATGCTTAAACGATGCATGTTTAGAAACAAAATAGCGTGATGAATTGTGGAATAGTAATGAAGTTGTATGACGATAAGACATGCTTACCCACGTTAGGGTAGCTAGCGTCTCTGAGACGGAAAGCATTTGAGAAATAAGTATTTACTGATCATCTTTTGTGATTGTCGCTGAAGTTGGCTGTTTCCTTTACAATTTGCCCTTGCTAAATGTGAATTGTATGTAGAACATATTGACAACTCTACGCTTTGTTGGAACGTAGCATCTGATTCTGATGCGAAAACTTGTTTTTGTGTTTTTCACATGCTACGGTAAAGTAAAATCCAATCAAAAGCCTTTATTGTCATCATACAACAGCTGCGTATAACGAAATTAGTGGTGCTACTCCACAAAGTGCGTGTTTCTCAGTAAAAAGATAAATAAGTAATATAAAATGTCACACCCAGGCAAGCTAAATTCTTAGACTTTGCACATGCACATTGTTATTGCACACCCCGAAGTTATTGCACAGAAGGGTCGTGCTAATGCAAGTTCAGAGCCCTGATGGCTCTGGGGAAAAAACTGTCCCCAAGTCTATTTGTCCATGTTTTGTGAGACCTGTAGCGTCTGCCAGAGTGCAGCAGCTTGAACAGGTTGGTAAGGGTCCTTAACAATGTTCTCGGCTCTGCTGAGGTTGCGAGGGCTGGCATTGTCATCCAGTGAGGGCAGAGAGAAGCCGATGATCTTTTCAGGGGGTGTTTATCCCTCTCTGCATGGCTTTTCTGTCAGATGCCGTGCTTCTAGCATACCACACTAATACAGGATGCTCTCCACAATGGCTCTATAGAAGGTTACCAGAAGCTTAGTGTCCAAGTTGTTCCTACCGAGTGCCCTTAGGAAATTGCCTTCTGGGCCTTCTTCACCACTACCATGGTGTTGGTAGACCAGGAGAGCTTGTCCGTGATGTGGACCCCCAGGAATTTGAAGAACTGGAACTTCTCTGTGCATACTCCATTTATCCATTTGATAGCAGATTTTTTGCAATGCTGACCTGGCTGCACACTGCAGAGTGAAATAAATCTAAATATAAACAAAACGGCTACATATTCAACAAATAACAACATTCCCATTGCGATATTGTTTGTGACAGACTGTTGTATGTGAACTCAACATTTTTTCTTTCAGATGGATGAAAATGAGCAGTCTGACACAATGCAGACCCTTGCCAGAGTTTCTCAAAGGCTTAGCAAGATAAGAAAACATCTTAATGAAGGTACTTTTGATGTCTTGTTGTTATATCGCTTGCAGGAAAAAGGCACACATTTTATCAGCTGTGTGGATTTTTCTTTCAGATGACACTGGAAATATTAACCAGATCATCAGCTCTAAGTCATCCGAAGCTTGTCTTTCATATATGATAGACCTGGAGAGGAAAGGGGACCCTCATTTAGATCCTAACCATTATGCTCGACTCATTAGTTTTTATTCCAGAGTGTTTTCAAATATGCCACTTGGATTACACTGTCAAAATGAGAGCTATGCCAGGATGTTGGTCAGATTTGCAGAGTTGAAAGCGTGAGTGACTTTGTTATAGTCATGTGCAAGTGCTTGCTTCTGGAAACAGTATTTAAACTATTGCTGTGAACAAAACTTCAGTGCTCTTTTCAGTTGACTGGAGTTTTTTTTTCTCCTTTTTTAAAAATAGAATTCATGATGTCAATGAGGCCGAGGCCAACTTCAATGTTGCCAGATCTCATAGCCAGAACTTTGCTTTTGTCCACATTGCTCATGCAGAGTTTGCACATTCTCAAGGTACGACAGCTACAATTTTCATTTTATAATAAATAATCACATTATTGGTGACATTTATATATTTTTTTTAAATCATAATTTCAGGCAACACAAAGAGAAGTATTGAAATTCTCCATAATGCAATTGAACTGGATGCTAAACCGAAAAGACTACTCGAGGATGCCTTGCAAAAGTTGGGGGGAGAAAAAACACACACTTTTTCTATTGACGACAAGGAAAACGACCCATGTAAGAATCTTATTTTTTTTATGTGAAAAATGTTTGTTCAATGTGCTACACATTCAGATATTTTTTTTTGCATGCCATCGGCTATACTTGAAGAAAATGTAGTACTATGTGGTTGATTCTGATCACTGGTACTAGTGGCAGTGCATCCATTTTGTGTATATGCATAATTATTTATAGATTATGTCACCCATATTGCATATCGACCCCGATAATCGGCCGATCGCTACGCGATAGACTCTTAAAATGTTTTACTGGCTAAGTAATTGCATTATGTTTAAAGATTCCTCCATCTTAGCGTAAACATACATACCCATGTAGTATGTTATTGAGATCAGTGTGAGATGCTGCTGTTTTACAGCACTTGCATTTCAAAATATTTTCCTAAAAATGATCCCTTGCTAATCCAACAGCCATCTCATTTGTTGTTTTGACCTTTTCAAGTTTTTATTTTATCTGACACGTTTTTTTTAATGGTTCTTTGTCATTTCTGACAGCATTTTTAAACACCCCTGCACATGGCATTGTTGAAAAAGACTATGATTTCCAGAAATTAAGCAGGATCTCTGATGAAATGAGTGAATTCAATCTGTCAAGCATTTTCAGTTCACGGTAAGGAAACCATCCTCTAACTTTCAAGCTTTTTCATTTTATTATAGTTGACTTTGCAAGGAATCTTTTCCATTTTTATATTGTGCAACTGAGTTGTAAGTTGGTGTGTATGTTTTTCTTTCAGGCAAACGTCTACTTCAAACAAAAGCTCAATGCTTGGGCCAGCCTCGTCCAGTAAAGAAACTGTTGATGACTATATTGCCAACTTTCCGGTGAACATTTTGTATTCTATATTTTTGCATTCAGAGGCATTTTTGTGTGTTTCATCGAAAATACATTTTCTATTACTTCCAGTTACCATCTGTTAGTCCAGAAACTGACCTTTGGAGAGATCAGGCCTCTGCGGAGTCAACAACCAGTTCCCTTTATACACTTGATACAAAGAACACTTTGAAATTAGACGGTATTCAAACGCTTAAATATTTGTCTTCATACTAATTTATTGACCAAAATGTAAAAAAAAAAGAATTTAAGTTAAAATGTTTTTTTTTCTTATTACCCTTGATTTGCTGATTTGATATTTTCCTTTGCAGACGTAACATTCAATTTTGAACAACTCATTCTTTCAAACTCCCCGGAGTCATGTTGGGCTTACCTGATGAATCTGGAAAAAAGAGGCAACCCTCATACAGACATCAACCTTCTTAATAAACTCAAGGACTGTTATTGTAAAGTCTTTTCACGCCTGCCTTTAAGACAATTCAGCAAGAACGAGAGCTATGCAAAAATACTCATAAGATATGCAGAAATCAAGGCGTAAGTATAAGCTCACTACAGACAAAGAGCTTTACCGTAGTCTTTTTTGCATAAAATATATAGCTTTAGTCCAATTATGATGCTGATAATACAGTATAATGTAATATATGTTCTTTTTTCTTTTCTTTTTTTCTTAAAAGCATTGACAACTCTGATGAAGCTGAAGACCATTTCATAGTTGCGAGAACCAACTGCAGGTCTTTTGCATTTGTCCATGTAGCACATGCTCAGTTCTTGGCTTCCCAAGGTATAGTAGTTCAATGAGATTTTTACTCCATGAATAAAGTCACTTCAATTATTTTTTTCTATTATAATTGTTTTTAAGATGGCCAAATTTAATTTTAATCGAGGGTGTTTTTTGAACTCCTTTATGAAGGAAATGTGATGAAGGCAACTTCCATACTGCTTAAAGCCCGATCGTTAAATGCCAAGCCAGCCGAGCTCCTGGAGGAGGCCATGCAGAACTTGAAATCTGGAGAGAAACAGCTTGTTTCCACCAAAAAGGAGTACTCCTTCACAGGTATTTTCAATGCCAAAGATACACACATCTGCACAGTCACCAGATTATCTATTTTGAAGTGATGTTACAACAGAATAGACTATTTCACAAGATAACCACCACCAGTATGAGATATTTTTAAAAAGGCCTATTTATGAATAAAAGTGTGTGTGCAAAAGACAACACGTTTGGTTAAAGATGTCTGTAAAATGTGTGTGTATATATACATATGCATATACAAATATTCATTTAGTTACTGTACCTTGAATAAATATTTTATCTTTTAAATTTATTTCTACATTTGGGGCCAACTCAAGAACCCCAGTTATCTTCTAGGGTTCCAGTGAATGAAACAGTGGAAAACCCCAAACCAGCTTGCAAGGACAGTGTATCGATTGGAGAGTGGAAGCTTCCAACACTGAAGGAAATTTCTCCTGAGGTATGTCATTTTTGATAATTTTTCTCCCAAATCCTTTTGTGATTCATAAATGTTATACCAGTCCTACACCAGTATTACTGATGTGCGTAAACCTATCTAAAATCATCACTTTTAAAAAAAAAAAAGAAAAATGTTTCACGTCTGTTTAAACTTTAAACCATTAACATTTTCCAGCCTTTTTTGTCAAGTAAAAGGTGTGATTACAAAACAGAAATTATGCTATGTATCGCTCTGAAAATTAATAAAATTGACTCACACATTTTCAGCATAACACTATTGTAGTTGAAATTTCAATTAGCTAGTGCAGGGGTGGCCAACCAGTCAGAGACCAAGAGCCACATTTTTTACCGTGTTACCGCAAAGAGCCACATTTTTTACTGTGTTACCGCAAAGAGCCACATCACACAGATTTATTGTAAATGTCACACACCAGCATAGTAATGACATAAATTGACTCCTACAGTACTAACAGCACAGGCCAGTCATTATCAACAATGAACATTGTGTGTGCACTGTCTCACACAGACAAACTCTCAGTTCAACCAAGTCCACAAACAAAAATATAATAATTTACAATAGCGTTTTTCTTTTTCTATGCATGTTACTTAGTGGGACTTCTGTCATAAAATCAGCGCCTATTTTTGCGCAACATTCGCTCCTTGTGAGCTGTCATTTATTATGAATGGCTTTTCGCTAGTTAAAAGCCATTCATAATAAATGACAGCTCACAAGGAGCGAATGTTGCGCAAAAATAGGCGCTGATTTTATGACAGAAGTCCCACTAAGTAACATGCATAGAAAAAGAAAAACGCTATTGTAAATTATTATATTTTTGTTTGTGGACTTGGTTGAACTGAGAGTTTGTCTGTGTGAGACAGTGCACACACAATGTTCATGCGAGGCAGACCAAGGCGAGAGTGCTCAGCCGGGAGCAGCCAATAGGAGAGCGAGGTGTACACCCACGTGGTGGGCGAACTAGCGCGCCCACCACGTGGGTGTACACCTCGCTCTCCTATTGGCTGCTCCCGGCTGAGCACTCTCGCCTTGGTCTGCCTCGCAGGGGGTGTGGCTTTTTCAGCCGACGCTCGATCTTTGGGATACTTTTTGTGTGCGCGACGCCGTTCATTGTCGCTTCTGGTTCACGGGAGCTCTCCCACTCTGTTAAAAACGTTTAGTCAAATGACCTTGCTCCTACTGGGAAACTTTGAGGTATTTTCATCCCAAGCACATGCGCATTGGACGAAAATACCGTATTGAACTCAAGCGAAGCGCACACGCAAAAAAAAATAAAACACAAATACAAACTTTGATATGGATGTAAGAGCCGCATGCGGCTCGCGAGCCGCGGGTTGGCCACCCCTGAGCTAGTGCAATGCTGAACAGTTAAAAAAAAGGTTTTCATGGGGTCAGATTATTTTAGAGCAACAGGCAGTCAGATCTGACTTGTCTATCGATTGGAAAACCTCATCTCAACTCATTTTTTTTAACTGGTTTATCCTCGTTAGGGTTGCGGGGGGTGCTGGAGCCTATCCCAGCTGACTCCGGGGCAGAAGCAAGGCACAACCAGTATTGGTGGCCAGCCGATAGCAGGGCTCCACCGGGCCGCCCGATTGGAAAACCTTGTGGACAAAATATATTATTTATGACAGCTTTCTATTTGTATGCACTTATCTTGTTTTCAGGTGAAACGTGAATCACCACCTGATGCCAAACTGGCTCCTTGTCGGTTGAAATCTGTCCCCACTCCATCTCAACTACCAAAATTAGATCCACAGACACCAGACAATTACAGAAATCCTTATGCTAATAGGTAACACGTTCGTAGCTCTCTTTTTGTGTGCTTGCATTTAATGCAATGAAACTGTACATTGAAATCAGAATTGGATTTAGAAGTGTTAATGAATCTCTTGACTGTCTTTCTATTGATCTCCTCTTCAGCCTAATTACCCCTATTGTAAAGAGAGACCCTGCAGTGTTGTATTCATCCTCAGTATCAGCACACAGACGTGGACCTGTTCAGACGCCACACACACCTCTGAACCAATTAGCAAGTGCTCACAAATCACAGGTACATAGTGTATTGCATATATATTGTTTAATATTCTCATTTCCAGTTTTGCAAAGTTGTCTTTACATTTGCATACTTTTGTCTGGTTAAGTATAACAGCATTTGAGTTAAGTCACATGATTCAATTATACCAGTTGAAAAAAATGGTAATCGAATTAGTTTTTTGTCTCATCTCATTTTCTGAACTGGTTTATCCTCACTAGGGTTGCGGGGGGTGCTGGATCCTATACCAGCTGGCTTTTGCACAGAGGCGTTGGGCTCCCTAAACTGGTGGCCAGCTATTAATGCAAAATAAGCCAAAATGTTTCAAATAACCATCTGCCCAAAACCGTGTTGAACTGTATTTCTCTCTTATGTAAACTGTATAAAATTTTGTTTTATCATATCTTACCCACAGGCTTCCATCGGGTCACTGTCAAATGAGTCCATTACCATCAAAGATAAACAGTTCTTCATTCTAAAAATGATCGGACAAGGTGGATCCAGCAAGGTAAATAATGACCATAAGGAAATATAACATGTAAATGTGTTGATTAGCAAAGATTATGGAAGGGGTGGAATTGGTCATCAGTTTAACTTTTTTTTCCCCCCTCCCTAGGTGTACCAGGTTTTGGATCACAAAAAACAGTTGTTTGCCGTGAAATATGTAAACCTGCAGGATGCAGATGCTCAGACAGTAGAAAGTTACAAAAATGAGATAGAACATCTAAACCACTTGCAGCAATACAGCGATCAGATTATAAAGCTCTATGAATTGTAAGTACTGTTCATAGACTGATTTAAAAAAAAATCTCAACGTGTTTGGCATAGCTTGATTACTGAATCATGAATAAGGAAGTTCCACTCGGTCCTTGTAGGACTAGATGTTGACGTAGTATGGAAAATATGGTACTTGATGTGGAAATAAATGATAATTAGTTTATAAGAACTTTAATGGAAACTATATGAAAACGTAATATTTCTGTGGTCCTGTTTCTACAGTGAAATAACAGACAGTTACATTTATATGCTGATGGAGTGTGGGAACTTAGATCTTAACACTTGGTTGCGGAAACGAACTACTGTCAACCCACTTGAGCGAAAGTTTTACTGGAAGAACATGCTTGAAGCAGTTCACACTATCCACAAACATGGTATGTTTTCTTTGAATGCCCCTAAATAGAGTTACTGATATTTGTTTTAAACCAAACCTGTGGTTTCTTTGACATTTTATGCAGGTATCGTCCACAGTGACTTGAAGCCGGCCAATTTTGTCATTGTCAATGCATCACTGAAGTTAATTGACTTTGGCATTGCAAACCGTATCCAACCCGATGTGACAAGCATTATGAAAGATTCCCAAGTAAGAGCTGTAAATGTTTGGAATGCACACAGAAAAATGTTTGGCTTAATGAATTGGAGGTTTGCAGATATAATAATTCATTTTACTTTGTAATATGTATTTCTTTGTCATTTACAGGTTGGAACCTTGAACTATATGCCGCCCGAAGCAATTAAATACACTTCATCCCAGAATGGAAAAGCTTGCTCAAAAGTACTCTTCCTTTTGTTTATTCAACAATAAATATGTTCTCATTGATTTCAAGTGTTTACTGACTTGTTTGTTTTGTTTCTAAGATCAGTCCAAAAGGTGATGTGTGGTCTCTTGGGTGTATTCTGTACTGTATGACGTACAAAAAGACTCCATTCCAAAGTATCACCAATCAAATTACCAAGCTGCACGCCATCACTGATCCCAGCCATCACATTGAATTTCCTGATATCCCAGAGAAGGATTTGCTGGATGTGTTGAAGGTAAGAGGCCAAAAATGCCACTGCTTTAATTTCTAATGTCAGTTGTGCTATATTAAACAAGTTGAAACATGTGGCTTTAAAACTTATGAATGTACACCACTTCTGAAAACTAAAATGGCTCCTATCAAAAAGCTATGATTTTGATGTTTGTACATTTTACAATCATATGTGCCATGAATTAGTCCAACTGAAGTGAAATGGTTGTGTTCACTCAAAAAAAACTAACAAAGAAGTACAAATAGAGTTGCATAGATCAGTGATACTTTGTTGTATAATAAACAGTGAATACAGTGGTTAAAAATGACTATCATCTTGTTGAACAGAGGTGCTTGGTTCGAAATCCCAGAGAACGAATATCGATTGCAGAACTCCTGGAGCATCCGTACCTGCAACTAAATCCCCACAAGTCACCACAACCAGGTATATTTGTCAAATTCAATCACAAAAATGCAAGCCGTTTGCCTCAAATGAATTAATAAGCATGTAAGATTTATGAAAATGAAAATCAGACATAGGCATTGTCATCATCATTGACTTGACAAAAGCCTAGTAGTCACCATACCCTCGGCAGCGTATGACGAAATTGTATAGTGCTTCTCCACAAGTTCATAAACCCGTACACTTTTCATTTAAAATACAGTAATTACATATTAAAACTACGATTACTGCCTATATTTTAAAAATCAGTTTTTCATATTGAAAAGTTAGAACTCCACTGTTTTGATAAAGAAAATAACTTAAAAATGCTTAGAAACAATTTATTTTTATTGATCAGTAACAGTGACTCTAATTAGCTAAAACAAATTTAACAATAGATATTTGGTAATCAACACATTTACATCTTAGATATGCACATTGTCCTAAAAAAATCACCAATAGATATTAGGAAACAACGTTTTTGACAATCTGGCACATCATTCATTCGCAACTGGACCTGTAAGCAGTAAACCCTTTCAACCACTTTATGTCCTATCCATAATATGGCAGTATATATATGAACAATAACTAATCTGATCATTTTTGGGGAAAGGCAAGCAAAACTAAACACAAATATTACAGGACCAAATTGTTGTCAAATTACAATTTTCTCCAAAAAACAGATGATCGCCTCTGGTATGATTCAAATTCCATACATTTTAAACTGTGCTTAGACATCCTAGGAGTTATATAATTTTTTTTTCTTGCTGTTGGCTGGGAAATGACTGTGGTTAAATTCTGTTCTGAGTGGTCTTGAAAAGCCTTAAATTTCACATGTTGAGACTTGCAATGACCATGTTTTCTCTTTTTTCAGAACGTCGATGCAACAGCGATCTCCAGAAGATCCTTATGGACCTTGCAGCCCTTCAGTCTCCGAACACCATTATCCGTGCTGCCAATGTGAGACTTTCATTGAAAAATTCATAAATTTTCTCCAAACATTTTGTATTTTTTTTATATGGTGTTTTTTCCCTCCTAACAGAATCTTGCCAAAATGTGCAGCAGTGGCAAGAAGCTGGATGTAGCTGAGTGTGCGAATTCAACTTAACATTGCAACAACAACAAAACACACAGAAAACAGTATCCTCAGAAATTATTGTCAATCTCTACCTGTAATTTCTAGTAATGCATTCCGAAATCACAAAAAGGTAAAACATCACAAAAAAGAGAACTATTTGTGGTAAACTGGAAAAGTAAGAACATGTTGCACAAGGTAGAAATTCAGAACTCCCCAACTGATATTTCATGAATTGTTTGAGAAATCTTTGAGAAACATTTTGAACATCAAACTACCATAAAATAATCCCATAAACGCGGGCTATTCATTTGCCATTACATATTCTGGTTTGTGATGTGTGTACAATTGACTTATATTTTACTGCAGCTGCACCTTTATGAGAAGAAGCGGTGCAGAAGATGAATGAATGCCACATTGACCCTGCTTTTACTCTATAAATATATTCTGTCTGTACAGTATGATTGTACATGTGATAAATAGAATTGAAAAAATGTAAATAATTTACTTGTATTGTAGTCTATTCACGGGAAGTCTGGCGCCGTAGGTGGTTAGCACATCAGCCTCACAGCTTTGGGGTACTGGGTTCAAATCCAATTTAATCTACCTGTGTGGAGTTTGCATCTCCCTGGTCCTGTGGGTTTTCTCTGTGTACTCCAGTTTCCTCCCACATTCCAAAAACATGCATTGTAAGCTGATTGGACACTCTAAATTGCCCCTAGTTATGAGTGTGTGTGCTTCTCTATCTCGTATAGGATCTAAATTGAGCTGCCAATGGGAGTTAGGATGGTTTACAACTTTACATGCTGGTCATTTTGTGTCAGAAACAATTGCTAAGACTATAGGCACTGGTGTGTAACTACATATAATTTAGTATCACGTTTCTCAATTGTCAAATTATTTTACAACAACTTGGCTTGTCATATGGACCATAGATGCAGTAATATCTCATCCCATCTCATTTTCTGAACTGCTTTATCCTCATTTGGGTAGTGAGGCGTGCTTAGAGCCAATCCCAGCTGACTCCAGGCCAGATGCGGGGGACAACACTCTGAATCAGTGGCCAGCCAATCACGGGGCACAAGGAGATGGACAACCATTCACACTCACCCACACTTAGGGGGAATTTAGAACGTACAATCAGCCTACCATGCATGTTTTTGGAATGTGAGGAAAGTGGTGTACCGAGAGGAAACCCACACAGGCCCGGTGAGAACATATAAACTCCACACAGGTGGACTGATCCTGGATTTGAACCCAGGACCCCAGAAATGTGAGGCCGACGCACTAACCACTCCCAGCACTGGGTCACTGCAGTGATATGTCATAAAATAATTTTAATATTATTTTCCAAATGTTATTGTCCAGCCTGAATCATAGCTATGCAAATGCGTTTTGTTGGAATCCAACTCTATCAATAATTCAGATAGTTAAGAGTATTACAGTCCCTCACTTTCCGTCCACTTTAGTAAAGTCTACCTGAGAATTTTCCGACGCATGATGGCTGCTAAATCACTACGCCGCTGACACTGCAATTAGATATCTAACATCATATGTGATATCTGCTATGAAATACGAACATTTTTTTCTAGACATCTATGCCCAAATATACGATCTTTGTAGGCTGGGTCCGTCTGATCTCCGGTCACAACAATAATGGCGGCTGTAGCACGGCTTTTCCTTCGAGGTGTACACTCAAAACTTTATGTCTCCAGTGTATCCACCGTACCACAGAACACTTTTGGGCCAACGTTGCTTAAACTGTCATCCAGTTGTGACCCCCACGCGAAAACACAGCGCAGACATGCTGCACATTTTACCTTTCAGTCTGACCTCGCTCCGACACAATATGGTAAGTAGCTAGCTCGTCAAGTTTATCCACTTTTGGGCAGCAAAATATAACATCTACTTAAGTTATTTTTTATTTGTCAGCATGGTATAAATATTGTACAGCAATATGAAGTTATTTTTTCATTTAATTTATATAAATGTAAATTATGAAAATATTAGTCCATAGTTATTTGGATTTTCATGTTACGCGGTACATTAACTCCAATTTTAGGATAAATCATATTTGCATAAAAAATATCACATTTTAAAAAATATGTTGGCTAATCGTAGGTTAAACGTCATGACATGTCTCCTATTAGCTGGATCGATTATACAGGTTATTACTTACACATGACTAGGTATGAATAAAATGATTGGTTGATTGAAGTAGTACTTTTTTAATTTAGTTTTCCAGGCCAAATATCTGTTAAGTCTCCACACAGTTTATTGTTATTCTGTGGACACTGCTCCATCATTCGTTAGTAATCCTCTTGGATCTTGGTAACCATTAAAGAGAATTATCCTACTTATTTAAAGAATACATGTGATTACAATAAATAATTCCCTTCAATGGTGAACAAGTCATACACAATTTAATCCGAAATATTTATCAAGGTGTGTGTTGTTGAAGTAAATAATTGAGGCATAAACATATTTGTTCTGTAATAATTATTAAATAATCATTTATTAATTTTTCATACTGCTTATCCTAACAAGTCTTGCAGCTGGAATGGAAGCCGAATTGGTTCCCAGCTAATCGCAGGGCACAACTAAACAGACAACCATTTGCATTCACGCGCATACCCATGATGTGATAAAACCGGACTACCCGGGAAAACCCACGCAGGTCTGGGAGCAGATGCGAAGTCCACGGGTGGGCTCAATTTCAGGGTTAAACCCTCAATCTCAGAACTGTGAGGCAGATGTGCTAAAGTTAAACACGATTAAAATGGGTTGCCATAATATTGAGTATTGTCTCCTCAACTTGTACTTGTACTTTTTTCTAGGACCCACCGAGAAGATGAATTTGTTTCAGTCAATTACAAGTGCCTTGGACAACACTCTTTCGACTGACCCAACAGCAGGTATGTATTTATCTTAAAGTTAGGTGTTGATGCTCTTGTTTTGATATTATTACAACATATAGTTGTTTTTTGACTTATGATCGTACGTACATATGAAACATTCAGGTCATGCGACACCTCAATGGGAAAAATTCATCTCCGGCTTCGAAAAAAAAAAAATTCAGGTTACAAACTGCAAAGTTTCAAAAATCCAAACATCGCTTGAAACGTAAATAAACTTGTTGAATCCGGTATTTTATTTTTTGCATGATAGAGTTGCTATTCCCCAAAACCTCGTTTGCCTCGCACTGGCTACCTCCTATCGCCCCACAGGGCTCCCAATGACATGGGGGGAGGTGCGTTTCTATGATGTTTTTTTGTGTATTCTGTCAGTGATCAGAGTTTATAGGTGTGTCTGTGTCGATTGTCAGTCCTCCTGTCGTCACATGCTAGTGTTGATGCTTTTGTGCATTGCATGGACCATCCGAACCAAAGTACAATTCTGAAGGAAAAGCCAATGTTTGTCTCAGTGTTTCTCTTATTCTGGAGCAGAATTGTGCAGTATTCCTTTTTGGAAAAGTTTCCATATGTTTGATTCTTTTAAACCTTTGATGCATCAGTCAATGTAAAAAAAAACAGTGTCATTGAGCGGAATGCTACAGATTTCTTGTCTTACTTTTTTTTTTTCTTTGCCTTTTTTGTGAACCTTTTTACAAAAGCAACGTATCATGCTTAAAGTTTCTGAACGACTTCTATTTCTTAAATTTGGTCCCACCTCTCTTGGTCAAAGTAGGCAGACCCCATGTTGTCTTGTGTAAAGCCTAATGTAACTGTAATGTATTTGTTCGCAGTTATATTTGGGGAAGATGTGGCCTTTGGAGGAGTATTTCGATGTACAGTGGGCCTAAGAGACAAATATGGTAAGATGATGCCTTCCTTCACAATACTTTTTTTCCCTTTATCATCGAAAAGCCCCTTTGATACTGTACCACAAGATGGCAGCAGAGATTTAAGCCCCAACAAACTAAATCTTTAAACAGTTCACTGTTCACCTAGAGGACCAAAAGGACCCTTTTGAAACAGAAAGACAGAAAGCTGATATATGCTTTAGGGACAATGCAAATATAATTTTCTACAATACCAATGTAATTACATACTTTCACTTCCTATTCACTCTGATGATACTTGAATGAACCTTGTTTACTGTACAGCTGGTATTTCATAAGCAAAAGAGCTACTGCATGTACAATGTAGTTAATCATAGCTATGACTAAAACACAAAGCTTAAGCACACTATAAGCACTGTGATTTCAAATAATGTTGGAAATTAGAACATTAAAAAGGGGAAATTAAAGTGTTTTCTTTTTAGTCAGTTTATATTTGTCAGTCAAGTCTGGATTGTAGAAAAGGACTGCATATCATCAACAAATGAGACGATTTAAGTGTTTTATTTATTTTTTGGTAAGTATCACCATACACATAAAATGGATACCAGTGTGAAACTGTAACCCATAACAATTGTCCAGTTCTAATATACAGTATGTACAATATGTCTATGCATTGGAAAGTGTATAAGGGCGATGACAGATTTGGAAAGACGCTGCAGTTGCTATGCCTGTGAATGGACTTTTCACCAGACTGTTGCATTGCCGGTTTCTATGGCAACGGTTGAAACAAGCGTAAGGCACGTCTATCGACAATTTATGAAGTTTCTGTAGATTTAACATGACAAAGTTCAATGTTTCATTTGTGTATGTTTGACGAGAGTCCATAGGGGTCAGTTGAACAGTTGTTTATGGCTCCTGAATTATGAGTATGCCACAAATAGAGGTATTTGATTGTTTGTCACATTGAGAAACTTTCAAATAAAGTATGATACTGAAAAAATATAAATTTAACACTTCTGATTTGGCTGCTATTGTTTTGTGAAATGAAGTCAAAGATCTAAAACTTGTACATAAACAATTAGGAATTTTTCTCAAATGTTGTTCATTCAATGAGTGGCTAGTAGTGGTGCCTTATAGTGAGTTAGCATGCCTGCCTACCAATTTAACCCTCATCTCTGTCCCTCCTATGTACAGTTTAGATGTTCTGGCTGTCCCTGCGTGGCTTTCTCTGGGTTTACTCATACATCCTAAAAACATGCATGGTAGGCTTCTTGAACACTCCAAATTGGCCCTAGGAATGAGATTGTTGCTTAATGGTTGTGTGTCTCCTTGTGTCTTTCGATTGAGTGACAAACAATTTAGAGTGTGTCTTGCATATTGGCCAAAATTGGCATTGTGTTAGATGAGCTCAAGCATTCCGTGACCTTCATCAGGGATAAGTAGTACAGATGATGAATGATGAATTGTTCATCCTAAAATATGCAGTTTTATAACAGCACAATGACACATGAGTTTTGATGCCGCTTGAGAATGCCTTGCTGACTGCAGGAATGTCTATCAGCGTTGTTGCCTTTGAATTGATGGTCATATAAGCTGTATCCAATGGCATTTCAAACAATTTGGCAGTCATCCAATTGGCCTCACAATTTCATACCACAGGTGACCACATGAATCCAGAACCTCCAGATCCACCATGTTTTCCGCCAAGATAGTTTCAGACCAGACACCTGGGCAGTTGCTTCGAAAAGTTTTAAAACTAAAAAACACCTGCACCAACAGTCATTGTAGCTCATGTGAATTCTTGCTGTCTTCGTCGTTGTGACCAAGTTGAGTGGGGAAATGCTTATGTATGTTATGGTCTGGCATAGTTTCCATTTTACGGATGAATCCTAATTATAGCAGATTGTTGAACGTTGTGTTCAACGTCATTTAGGTGAGCAATTTACCAGCTCCATGATTGTTTACTTCCATTATCAACGTTGTGGATCAAGCGGCAATAACTTATGTGCAAACAAAAGCACAGGTGTATTTTATTGATGCTATTTTGAGTGCACAGTGTCGTGACAAGACCCTCCCGGACTATTTTTCTTGAATTCATCTTCAACTGTCACCTGCATGATAATGCATGGCTCAATGATGCAAAGATCTTTTCACAAATCCTAGAATTTAAGTCCTATTCATACCTGCCCTATTTGGTCTGGAAAAAAACTAAAAAAGTCTGTGGTGCAAACAATTTGGTGTGAATACAAATCAGTGAACTTTGGTGGAGACCAAACACCTGGTTTCAGACTAAGTCCCACAGGTGGTCTTAGTTTGCTTCCATGCGTTACGTGGTACGTTTCATTTCATGAGCGAAAACGACCACATTGTGTATCGGACCTAAGTTGAAATCACATGCCTATTTGCACATTACAGGCTCCAATAGCCACAGCTGCAGGGCTGCAAGCGAGATCTCCATGGTTGTCTACTTCCGTATTTTACCCCACCCCAACGTTTTTTTTTCCAATGATTGAACAATATTTGCACATGCATATGTTATTGTTTAATCCTGGATTGCTAGCAATAGGTTCAATCTGAAGAGTAACTGCATTAAAAGAGTTCTGGACAAAATGTATTTTGGTCTGGGCCAAACAAAGCAAACTTCAGACTTTCCTGGATAGAATTGACTTTTAAAAACATCGCAGTTCTTGCGTTGCCATCATACTAATGGACGTGTCACCAAATGAGCATGTTTGCAATGTTCTTCACTGGTCAATACGACAGCCTGATCCACGTTCTGAAAACTGGCAGAATTTTTGCACATATTTTAAAGAGTGGGCCAACGTCCAACATGGCACAACCAATAATCTAAGACTAAGTAAATGCAAAGGAAATGTGTTGCCCTATGTGAGGCAAATCGGGGTAGCAGAACTTTTATTGTTGCCTGGCTAAAGCACACCTGTGCAACAATCAATCTATATAATCAGTATCATGATATGCCACTCCCGTGAAGGGGAAGAATGTAGTTGACTAACCAGAAAAGTGCCTATACAGATTTGTGAACTATATTTGAGGGAATTGGCCAACTGTGTTTTGGGAAGTTTTACATCTATCATTCCACCTCACAAAAATGGGACCGCAAAAAAAGTGGTGTTGTGCTTCTGTTTTTGTTCAGTGTAGAATGTTCATTTTCAATTGTAAAAAGTATTTCTTTTAAATATTACGCTTAATTAAAAGCATTAAACTAATAGTGTTGTGGATCTATTCAGCTCTAATTGGATAAACAAACAACTTTTTGGATATTTTTTGAATTCCAAAACAGAAGCTTCCTTTCCAAATAAAAACACTTGTTGATTTATTCATTTCTCATGATGATATTCATGGAAAAATAGTCTTAAATCATAACCTCTTTGTCTAATGTATTTTCAGTTGATTTTCGGGCGGTTGGATCGTTTTTTTATCCCCTCATTTTTTTTGCTTTTTATAATGTGGAGCCTCATATCAATTGGACAGCAGCCGGCTTTGCCTTTTGTTTTCATTGACGTCAGAAATGTTGACCTTTTGGAGAGGGATCATTATTTTCCACCTCGTCCTTGTGTACAGTGACGAGCACAAAGCTGTTTTTATCCCCTCTCACTAGTGAAAGGAAAGAAAAGGAGTACACCTCTGACACCTGCTGCAAGTATACAAAAAAGAGGTTAATACAGGGTAAGGACTATATAAATGGCTTTCATGGTGTATCGGTCACAGCTTCCTTACATTGCCTTTTTAAATTGCTGACAACTGCAAAGAATAAGCAGTTTTAATGCCACTGCATACTAGTGTCAATATTCTTTTACAACCCTAAATCAACATGTACAATTGTAGACAATTTTTGCCTTATCATGTGGACTATTTTTCTTGGAATGGAACTATAAACCACAGCACCCTAAGAGAGAGCCTGGTTGAGCACAGTGAGGTTATAGTTTTATTATACACATTTAAGACCTTCCATCCATTTTGTCCTGCTTATCTGTGCTTGGATCACAGCAGCAGCAGCTTCAGTAGCAAAGCCCAGACTTCCCTCTCCTTAGTCTACTTAGTCACTTAGTCCAGCTTTTCTAGGAGGATCCCGGGGCGTTCCTCTCTTTTCAGTGTGTGCTGTGTTGACCCCGAGATCGCCTTACTTTGGCATATGCCCGGAACACTTCACCAGGGAGGCATCCAGGAAGAATCCTAAGCAGATGTCCAAGTCACGTCATCTGGCTCCTCTCAATGTGGTGGAGCAACGTCTCTATTTCGGCCCTCTCCTGGAAGACCAAGCTTCTCTATTTAAACTCTTTAACACTAGAAAGTCTAAAGCAGCTTGACCCATAGGTGAGAACAGGAGAATACATATACTAGTAAATGGAGAGCTTCGTCTTCTGGCTAAGTTTCATCTTCACCACTACAAACCGATGCAGATGCGTCACCATCACCACAAAAGGCGTACCGTACCGATCCGCCTGTCGACCGCCTGTTGCATTTTCCTTCACACATGAATACGATCAAATAAATTATACTTCTAGTAGCGGTAATTCACCCAATACTCTTGGTACCAAGAGTCCTCAAGGGATATGGTCAAAATTCTACGAAACTCTTACAGTGGCCCGCTTCTACCTATAGTTTGAATTTGCTCCATCACACCAATAATATAAAATAATTATTATTATTATAAATAAAAGAAAATGTTTGTATTTTTAAATAATACATTATAATACATGAACAATGGAAATAAACACACCCGTCAATCGGGTCCAGGAAAGGAGGGAAAACACTACGCCGAGTCTGGCATGTTATCGAATAGCCAAGTATGTGTACTTCCTTATGTAGCTTGATAAATGCTGTTTTTGAAGATATCCATAAATTTACAATTTAGATATATTTTTCTCTTGCTGTCTCCACCAGGGAAAGATCGAGTCTTCAACACTCCACTCTGTGAGCAGGGGATTGTTGGATTTGGAATTGGTGTAGCAGTTGCGGGAGCAACAGCTATTGCTGAGATCCAGTTTGCTGACTACATCTATCCTGCTTTTGACCAGGTATGGATAAAACAAAAAGAAATAATAAAAAAAGTATACATTTTGAGGACAATCCCTCAGGATTTTTTACTCACCGCACAGCCACATATTCATTATTTTGAAAGTTAAGTACTACTGTGCTCACTTTTCAAGGACAGGTGTGCAATCTAATATAATCACTAGGAAAAAGTGTCACAAATCTAAAAATGCTAAATACCCACTATGAAATTTGCTTTTTGATGTTTGGCAGCTCTTATCTGATTTATACACCCTGCTTTAAACTACTGCCTCAAGAGTAGGGTACTCCTTTCATTATCCTTTCTATTCAGAGTTGCTGTGCACTGTTTAAATTAAAACCTAGTATTTTTCTTTTGAAACAACCTTTTGTGTAATTTGTCTATTATATCTGACATGGAACCATTTTTCTTGAAACTAATTTTACTGATTTCTTGTAGATTGTCAATGAAGCTGCCAAATACCGCTATCGCTCTGGCAACTTGTTTGACTGTGGAAACCTCACGATTCGTGCTCCCTGGGGATGTGTTGGCCATGGATCCCTTTACCACTCCCAAAGCCCTGAGGCATTCTTTGCCCATTGCCCTGGCATTAAGGTGAGCCATTCACCTTAGCATGTACTTATTATATCTCTTTAAATGTTACAGTAAATTAGTAGGTCTTTGATTGATTAGCACAATTGTCTCACAGTTCTGAGACGAGGGTTAATCCCGGTGGGTTCTGACCTTCCTTTTTCGGAGTTTGCTTATTCCGTCTATGCCTGTGTGGGTGGCATTTCGGCTACTGTAGGTGCTCAGCCTTTGCCACAAAATGCTCACAGCTGCTGTAAAATGACCCTTCATTAAAGCATTTAATTCTAGAAATGCCCATGGGAACATTGGTGGTCAAAAATGATACTGCAAGCAGTATAAAAATATTGACGAATGCACTCTTTGGGCTGCTAGATAGGTGCTTCACAAAAACAGAAACATTGGGTTTATTATACACATCAAATTGTCCGTAGGTATGATTGTGTGTGTGAGGGCTTGGTTGACTTGTTGTGCCGTGTAATTGGTTGGCAACCAATTTAGCGTGTACCACACCTACTTCCCATATAGTCAAGTAACATAAATGAATTAATTCACTATGTCCTTTATAATCTGGTGCTCCCGATGTATGATTTCTGGTTGTTCCCAGTCCTCTAAACTATTTTGTTTTAGCATAAATGTATTCATTACAGTCTAGAGAAGTTATATGGCCCTAAGTGAAAAATGTTTGGTTACCCATGAACACAGAAGCTCCTATGAACATACTGTTTGTATTAATATTTTAATGTGTTAAACATGGATTTTGAAAATTGAATTTGTGTGACCAGGTTGTTGTACCTCGTAGCCCCGTCCAGGCTAAGGGGCTGCTTCTCTCCTGCATCGCAGATAACAACCCCTGCATTTTCTTTGAACCCAAAATTCTTTACAGAGCAGCAGGTAAGTTTAGTTCTTTTGAAAAAAAACACTGAATGCTTCTGTATTTTGGACTCTGTACTTCTGTAACTTTGTGGGAACAGTTTGTTGATTGCCTATTTCTGCTCGAAAATCACTTCAATGTAGATGAAAGTAAAGTCCATAAAGAAATGGATTTTAAAAAATGGTGTGGATGAAACTAATTGGGCTGCAGAATCCTGATGTCAATCTGTCAGAACAATATTTAACCTTAGAAATTGCTTGTAAAAGAATGATTAGACAATTCACATGAGCACACTCAAGCCTTTCCAGAATTCCTGAAGGTGTTGTAGCTACATTGAATGGGCCAAAAAAAATCTTTTGAAGTCTATCTAAATTAGAAACAAGCTATCAGTTAATTTCATGAGTGAGTCAAGGCAATTGGGAAAATACTTGTGGCAATATGCCTGCGTGACATGTCAAAAAATGTTATCACGATAGAAAAAAAAATACAATCCATTATTAATTATGATAACTATTACATCTTATTTTCAAATTTGAAAATTCAAACTTCTCGTGAGTAATTAAATGACTTTCCTCAATCTTCAATTATGAAACTATGTTACCTTACTTTAAAAGAAAAGGGAATATAAAATGAGTTTTTTTTGTTGTTGTTGTTGCCTAGGTCTATGTGGCAATATAGTTTATGTATGGATCTCATGCTAAACATCTCAATTGTGTTTGCAGTGGAGCAGGTTCCCACAGAACCCTACACTATTCCACTATCACAGGCTGAGGTTGTCGAGGAAGGAAGTGATGTCACGTTGATTGCATGGGGGACACAGGTAGGTAATCCTGCACATCATTGACAACATCTCACTGGGTGTGCCGAATAGTTTATTTATCGTCTATCTATGGAACTCTGAAAAAAAGAAAAGGGAGTCACCTGAACAATATGTAATGTCCAAAGCTCTCGGATTAATTTTAAATCCATTACAAGCCCTCTGTGTCACTGTAGGGGGGTCTCTCAGCTGGCATGCTTGGACTATTTCTTCCCAGACATCTCAGCACCAAGGCTGTGCTTGGCTTTCAGTCTATTAACTGCACATGTCCACAGCACACTTTCCATTGATGATGGTCTTTTCATCAGTGGGCTTTGATTTCTATGGCTTGGTATCACAGCTGGTACCTCACTAGGAGTCAGATTCAATTTGATTGTTCCCGGCCACTTTATCCGGCTTATCCGGGGCCTAATGTACCTAGAGGTGATTAATGGGACAATGAAAGAAAGTTTCTCTATCATAGCTAGTATCAGGCCCCGTTAACATGACAGCAATCCTGGGCAAATCCCCAAAAGTAGCTTTTTGCTATTACTTTATTTCCACATTTACAATAAGCTTTAGTGTTGGCAAATCTGCATGGACATGGAGACGCAATAATGCATGATAGTGAGGTCCTCCCAGGTCTGTCCACACTTATCTTTCTCCCTACTGCGTCTCAGGTGAACCAAATATTTTTTAGATATGCGGAATAGTTTTTCTGTACTCTAAATGACTTTTTGTAAGAGTCATCCAAAAGTGGATATTGCTCTTGTTTGGCATTAACTGTAGTTAGACCAGGTAAAAGTTTTTTTTTAATGAAAACATTGTTTTCGTGCAGTGCGCGAACACTGACATCATCAGTATCTTCGTCCCCTTTACTGGAAATCCCTGTGTCAGGTGAAACATAACTGTTTTTTGAGTCCAAAATTTGGCAGTCTTGGGCATTAGTAATTGTCATTTATTGAACTGCAATGCGCAGATACGTTTTGAAGGGCTGAACTTTGCATTATGCAAGATAAGATCATTGTTGAATCCTTGTGCTAATACACCTATTTAAAGCTCTAAGTGGTAGTCACTCTGTTATCTATTAATGTAAATACAGCTAGCAATTGTAAAAACTAAAAATGAACCATCAGGATTTTCTTTCTTTCGGTTAGGTACACGTGATGAAGGAAGTGGCCCAAATGGCACAGGAAAAACTTGGTGTGTCCTGTGAGGTCATTGACCTTCGCACTATCCTGCCTTGGGATGTTGAAACTGTTTGCAAGGTAAAGCTGCTGTAACTGTGGTGACATCTTCCATGAATACCATTTATCCTACGGTCACATTACCATTATCAATCACGATCCATCTTTAAGGGATCATAAAAAATCAACAGTTTCCCCACATATAGTTCTGTTTTCAACATTGCTCAAAAGTGCGAGCTTCAAACACTGTTTTCATTGATCTGATAGTCCATGGGAAAACTAGAGAAATTGTACTGTTGCTAAGGTGATAAAACACCGCATTGGCTTAATACACAAGTTTCCTACTTACAACAGACTTAAGACAAATGTTAAACCATATCACCTAGCTGATTGAGTAAAGAAATCATAATTACAGCGAATATCTGCATGGAAACAGATACTTAATGAAACGTACACAACTTTTTCTTTTAAAAAAAAAACTGGACTATAAATCACAGCCACTCAATTTGACATGAAAATGGTACCATGATTTTCAGGCCATAAGTCGCTACCTTCTCCCGACTTTGAAGCCTGCACTTCATAGTCCAGTGCTGCTTATTTATTGATTTTTTTTTTTTTGGGGGGGGGGGGGGGGGGTAATGAACTGCATCCTTATTTATGTAGCTATCCAACTGACTGCTGGCGATGTGGAAATAAACTCGGTGCAGTTAACATCCAACGCCAGTGCCTTGCCACCGAGGAGCTTTTTATTCACTACACTGATTTTGACCCTTATGTATGAAATTAGTCCTTGAGTTACAAGTGTGGAAAGGCTCCAGCCTCATTGTACCAGACATTAGTTATTTTCCACTGAAGAGAACAAAACCTTGGCCTGGGTTGGACTAGTTGAGATCATTGGGGTCATCTTGTTCAGCACTGCCTGAAAAAGGCAATTCCTGTGATTATGAAAACAGCATTTCAGATTGCCAACGGATCCTCCAGATCTTTAATTTATAAACTATTGGGTCAGTTACATAATCTAGGAAGAGACGTCATATTCAGAGAATATTTTATTTTATATTTTGATTCTTTTTATGAGTGTTTCCCAATGATTTTTGAGCTGAGGCACACTTGGATTGAAAAACTCTCAAGGGACACCATTAAGTGAAAATCTTAAAATTTCAAACAGTCACCTATACTGACAATATAAAGTAATTGTCATCAACCCTTTATTATCAGGAATCAAATTCCAAAAACTATTTCAATCAATATCAAATTTTTCATACCAGTCTTATGTCATGTAACTAGTGTATATAACATGCATGATGGCTGTTTTTTTCCATTATTACAAATCATAAAAATGAAATTCATTTTTTTTTTTTTTTTTAATTTTTGTTCCCCCCCTACTCCCCACACTGTTAAAGATGATTCTTTTCCTTTGGATTCACATGCACCGTTAGCTGGTTTTGTACTTTTACAAAGGAAAAAATCCTACAGTCAGGACTGCCCAAACCATAATACATTTGGTACCCCTCTATGTACTCTTGGATACTTAAGACTTACCACGTGGTAGTCTGTATCAACGTCTATTAATCTATTCACTTTTAATATAGTGCTTATCCAGAGAAGTCATGGTCTATAGCACAACTTTAGTTCCAAGTTCCAGCTTAGCTAAGAGATATAATTCAGCTTGTGGTTATTCTAATGGTATCTGAGTTATAAAACTGTAAAGAAATCTTCAAAAGAAAAAACAGCCATATTTTTTTCAATTTATTTAACATTAACTCTCTGCTCTTAACTCTTACTTAGTATTTTTATCATGCACTACGATTTAAATACCATATATACTACTAATGGGGGGGAATCCTTGCCAGCATGGCGTCCCAAGTTTTAAATTTATGTACTAAACTTGGTCCTTTCCTCAGTCTGTAGGTTGAATGTTCTCCTTTTGAAACCATCAAACTATAAATTTTGCCTCCAGACATTTTTCCTACTACTTCATCTTCAAAATGTCTTGTCTTAGTTTCCATTATTCCCTGAATAACATATGTTTAAGATGGATAAAGAGGCAGTCTATTTTTTTTCGGGAAACAGTTAGAGGGAAGTCGTAGTTTACATGTAGGATCCATGAATGCTTCCGTTCTTGAATATTCACACCCTGCTTTTGGGTCGAAGGCAATTTCTATAATTTCTTTGTTGCCATTATATAATCTTTGGACAGAACTTCTGTCAGTTGAAAGTCTTTCAGCAGTTTTAATCACATAATTCTGAACAAATGGGAATCTTCCCCTGTTGATTCAATTTGATTCAAAAGTTTGTGCTCATGTTTTTTTTTATTTTGAATCAACAGTAAATCTATTTTCGGTTTGGAACAATTTTTTACCTAAAATGTCTTGTGCTCTAATTTATTATGATATTTTATATCGTATATATTATTATAGTAGTTTTTTATCTATTAAAAATAGAATTGTCAAACGTATACCAAAATAGAGGATGAAGTTGGGTGCCTTCGAGTACTTCTTTTGAATATAAAATTATGTCAGTCATGTAAACAGTCCTTGGTAAAGTATTTTTGTTTGGCTCTTAATTAAATAAATGATCCAGAATGTGCAAAAGCTTTAAGTGCAATCCCAACAATGCTACATTGTGCAAAAGCTTAGTAGTCTGTTTTCGTGTCGTATTTTGCAGTCGGTGGTGAAAACTGGACGTTTGCTAATTAGTCACGAGGCCCCAATAACTGGAGGGTTTGCTGCAGAAATCAGCTCTACAGTACAGGTGAATGATTTTTTTTATATTATACTTATATATATATATATACTTTTAACCATTAATGTTTCCATATATACCATTTTGATGGTATGGAAGGCCTCAACAGGAAAGTTATGAAAAAAAATCTGAAAAAAATTCAAAAATCCTCTTGTAGCATCCTGTTATAATTGTTGGTTATGATATGCAAGACAACACCGGGCCAACCCACTAAAAGATCCAAGTGAAGTATTGGATTGGATAAATTTATTCTTCCTGTCGGGAAATTTCATTGTTACAGTAGCAAGAAAAGGCATAGTTATAAGTTAGAAAGTACAGTCGCAAAGGCCGCAGAACAACAAAGCAAAAGCAGAAAGTACAGAGCAAATCAAAGTAAATGGGATCATTAAGAATCACCAAATCAAATCATTAAGGCAGAAAAAGCAGCAAAAACACAAAACGAGCTAGAGTGGACAGAGCTGCTGTTGTTTTCTTTTTGTAAGAAATGCCTCTTAAGTAACTGCCAACTGTTGAATATTTCCTTAACCCATTTTAACCTACTTTTCCTATTTGAGGACAGCCAGTTATTATTTTCCTACTTGATATCAAGGAGTTCAAAAACAATGCAAACATCTAAAACATGTTAATTTGGATTAAAATGCTTTAAGATCATCCATCGTTAAAAAGTTAGTAAAATTTACATAGTTTCTTTTTGTTCAGTAGAAAATTGTCTGCTTGCCAATGGTGATGATAGCAGGATTTTTTTCAATTGCTGCTGAGTATTCTGGCTGGTCAGTAATTACAGTATATTTTTATAGTGAACATCTTGAGAGAAACTGTAAAATGTTCAAATGAATCCCGTCGAGTCAAGTTGAAAATAACAACAATAACACCCAGCAGTACCTATTTGGATAAGTGTCTAAACACTGAAAGAGCAGACGTCATTTTATCATACCAGTTTGGATGCATGCATGATTGTAAATTTAATTCTGGCAATTTTTTTATAATGTTTCAAATCTTTTTCATATTCAACATTTTAGGAGGAGTGTTTTCTTAATTTGGAGGCCCCCATTAGTAGAGTGTGTGGGTATGACACCCCCTTTCCACATATTTTTGAACCATTCTACATCCCAGATAAGTGGAAGTGCTTTGAAGGAATCAAGAAGATGATCAACTACTAAAGATGAATACACGGTAAGGATGATCTCATATTTCTCCTCAATAAAAAATCAATCTATATTGATGTAATCATGCATCTTTGTGCCAGAGCCTTAAATACCATCTGCATTAAAGTACTCTAATAGAAATCATCAGTTTGAGAAGTCCCATAGAGGGAAAAAAACTGTGTTTAAAAAGAGAAGTTAAAATTCAGAAGTGGAAATTAAATTTGAGCATTTTAATGATTGATTAAATGGAAAATGAGATGGACAGTTTTGGAATTCTGGAACTACTTTGTGAAGTAACACTTGTACAGTACAATTGGAAAATAATCATAAAGAGAAGGCACCTTATAGTCAGTACACACCTGTCAGATTAACCCTCATAGGCGTGACTCAAAAGACGTAGTTCTGTACTTTTGTTCTGGAGTGTATCGTTTTACGAGGGTGCATATTCAATATGAAATTTAAAAATAAAGCAAGAAACGTTATCATCTTATTAAAACAAAGATTTAAACTTGAAAATTTAATACTGTTATTTTATGGAGAGAAAAAAAGGTACACTGGTTTTCACATCAAAGAAAGAAATAAAAAATATTAAGAATTCTAGCTCAGCTCATATGATGCAGTGCCCATTATTTGTTGTAAAATGGTTGTTGTGTGTGTTTCGTGTGAAGAGCTTACTTAAAATGTGGATACTGATAAATAATAATCTAAATCATCAGTTTTGAGCAGTTTGGAAACCAGACTTTTACTGGCACAATTTGAAACAAAACCTCAAAATCCATTTATTTATTCAACTGGATTTTTGTTGCCCAGAGAGGCATTCAATATGTCATTTATTCCCAAATAAAGTGAATTGAAGCCTTAAGATGATACCAAACTTGACCCTTACTGGGCTTGCATTCACATTAGCACCGTTTAGCTTCACAAGTGTTTATAGAGCACTGTTATGTTTGTTGGCTGAACTTGACTGTGAGGCATGAGCTTTTCCTTGTGTTTAACATATTTTCCTCATAGCAGATTTCAGACTGCTCGTTCAGTCCCTAATGTGTGCACAGGTTCAAAACATGGACATTTTTCACAGTGCATATACATGAGATTTTAACATGTATATGTGTCATGTGCAATAAAGCATTTTTAACATAACTAGATTTTAGTGGACCACTGGTAAGATTACTGAACCGGATTGTTTATGCCATGTAGGTTTTGTCCCCAATTCATCACTATTTAAGTTCACTGCTAATGATTGATTAACAAAACAATTATTTTCCTGGATGGCTCAATAATCCTGTGAACTGGATGATTTGAATCAACCACACTTTAATTATCCTTTTTTCATTGCCATTTTGACTCTTAGTTACTCAGGCGCTGGGCCAATGGCCACAAAGCCATTAATAATTCTTTCAATCAAATCCAACAGACGTCAGTGTTCATCTTTGCTGTTCACCATCTCCTTCCAGCATGACTTTTCCACCTCATCTGCCATCATCACCAAGTGATTCACTTTAACTTTCTCAACCTCTCTTGTTCCAGCGCCTGCTCCTGAAAGCCCCAACAACGTGCTCCCTATTTTCCTACTCGTGTATCCAGTCAATGGAGAGCAGCCAGAAAAAGACACTTTGTTGGCTATTCAGAAAGGAAGCCCATGTCCAGATGACTCCTCGCCCCCCGTATCCCCTCACAACTAATACTAATACTTTTACATTACGTACCTCAGAATTATGGAGCCTTATTTTCTGATGGCAACAGTGTTGGTGATGTGATCGATAGTCTATTGTTATATTTAGTTTCTTTTGCCTTTGGCTTCAACAATAAAATCCCATTTTGTCATTTAATTACCTCATACTTGTTACTGCTCCCAACTCCCAGTGGTTGTTCCTGCGGACATAAACACACACACACGCATACACACGAGCGCACACACACATTACAATTTTATTTTCAAGGGTTAGGGTTAGCAGCTAGAGGTAGGTCAACGCCAGTGTCGCTACTTTTGGTGCGTTCGGGACTCAGTTCTCTCACCAGTGATTTCCATATTTTACCTCTCAGGTTAGTGGAGAGCCATATGCACCGATGGGAAGAGCCATATATGGCTCCCTAGCTATAGGTTTCCTACCCCTTGCCATAGGACAATAAATTGGAATATTTTTTTCCATATTATATCGGCTTTATTGTTGTTAATTGTCATGACACACAGGAAAAACTACCATTTCAACGCTACCAATTAAGTTTTCTAAATGAAACAAAGAGAAACAAAATACCTCCTTGATCAGCAATTCCTCATAAACATCTTAAGGAAACGCTTCACATGTTTTTGAAAAAAATAATAAATCTCTGACTTTGTGTTTTGGAGCCATGTGAATACATGTGTGGCAGTCCGTATGGATTTGTTTGTATGGATTTTAAGACTCTTTGGTTTAGGGGTGCCTGGGAACGCATGTGGTACAAATAAGTCAAAAGCGCAAATTCTTTTATTTTTCTGAATGTCTTTGACATGCAGTGCTTTCCATATGTATGATTTATCACACCTTTTTTAAATTAAGTTTTATCTTCAAACAAAAGGTTTTTTCCTGTATTTTGGGTTACAGAAAGGGCAGACTTCAGTCAAAACTACTTGCATTTCTCATATTGTTTTGAACCAGGTTTGGGTAAACCTTCCCATTTTTTATTTTTGACATTTTTTGTATACATACAAACTCTACATTAGCATGCATAGTTGTGGTATCTTGGGAGTGCATGTGGCACACATACAGCTTGCAGCGGCTAATTAAATGCATATTAAATTTTGACTCGGATCAATCTGCATCTAATTAAATGAGTAGCAAGTTCATGAAAACAGCTAATTCTGTGAATTGAGGATTTATTCAAAGTTATCAGAAACTGTCTACATGTTAGGAAATGTGTCCTAAGATGGATGTGTTGGATTGGATTGCTGATGAGAAATGATTCATACTGAACAGGTTCCTATTTAATTTTGAGATACAATACTTTATTGGGACATGTACAAAAGGCACTTTAGTGTCCTTCTTTAAAGATGTAGCGCAAAATTCTTTTTTTAGTAGCAAAATTAATGAAGTGTTACTCATAGAAATCTTACCTCAGTGACAGAAAACAAACTTTTCCAAACCTCAAGAGCTGTCTCATATTCAAATTGAAACAGTGAGCAAAATTCCTTATTCTTACCCTTTTTGCACTTTTAATAAATGGTGTATTCCTACACAAACCATCATTCTACCAAGTTACAAAAATGTAAATGTAAAAAAAAAAGCAATTCTGCAAATGCTACTCTGAGGTAGATTGGATGGGTGGGTGAATAAATGTATTTCTTTTCTTTACGTTTGCGCATCACTGACACACTATTAGACGCAGAGTGTAGTTCCATCCCATTTGATGGGTACAGCACTAATTTGAATGTAGAAAAAATTCATCCACGACACTAATGAAGGATCACCACACGTGTACGGCCTTCAAATTTGCAGGGGGTCTTTTACTCGGCAAGAGTGATGACTACCTTGACAAAGAAATTGCAACTCCTTGGGAGAATCTTGTGATTGACTGTGAAAGACGATGATATGTAAATGCTGACCATCTGGCCTAGTGGGATATTAAGAGGTAACGGATGTTGTATAAGTATGAGCTTATGGTGAAATTTTGTAAGCGTTTGACAGCTTGGTGAGAAATATGCATATCATGGTCATCATAATGTGCGTTAAATTAAATACCCAAAGCCACTGGCCACTTTTCTCTAAAAGAAGGGCCATTTCTGATAAAAGTCATAAGCACAATTGCCTTTCCCTCTCTGGTGTTTGTACCACATCTGACACATCATTACACTGACTTCAGTTAGATATTTGAAATCCATTTCTACTTTAAAATGCTGTTGCTGAAGTATGGTAAGCAAAATGCTGTGAAAGGACGGCAGTTATATTGGAATTGGGAGGGGATGTATGGGAATGTTTCTGCTGTGTTTGCTTTGTGTAATGCACCAGAATGCGCATAATAGTGGCACAAAACATGTGGATAGTTGACTATGACGATACACAAATCCTGAATGCATTGGAGTATTTGTACTCTGCAAAAGTTCACTTTACTATCAGGTTTATATAGGCAGGCTAATTTTCTTCGGGCTTAATGCGTTCCGGGACTGTGCTCGTAAGTCAATTTACTTGTATACAAATAATTTTTCCCCATACAAAATAACTAAATAAAATTAATCCATTGCACTCCCTCTGAAAAAACACCAAAAGAAAAATATTACTGTTAAGTGTTGTGCGGCATGGTACGTAGAGTAGGACACAAATGCAGGGACGAGTGGGTGCAGTGCTCTAACGAAAACTTTAATGACTGGGGCAGGAGAGGATTCAAGAAAATAAAAAGGACTTAATATATATAACAAAACCAAACCTGACATGGAAGACATGGGGAAACGAGTAACTTGAAACATGACATGGCATGACGCGAACAAAGCCGAAGATCGGACAAGGACTCACAAACACACAGGGTTTAAATAGACAGACAGGGATTGATTGCCAAATACACAGTCTTGATCACGCAAGGAAAGGGAACTCATGGGGGACACAATCGGCAAAAATGCATACAATAATCACACGGACAGCACACAGGTAATTTGCTCGAAATTTTCCTCCCATCATAAATTTCTCATATGTTGGGACACTCGTATGTCAAGGTATTACTGTATACAGAAATGGACCTGAGCAAATGTCAGTCCTCCAGCAGGACTGATTGTATAAATGATCAACTCCATAAAGGCTGATAATACTTTAAATTTGATTGAATGTTGCTGCTTGAGAAATGTTGTCTTTATTTGTCTTTACAGTGTTAAATGTCCTGTGGCATGTTTTGCTAAGCTGATTATAACCAGATGTTAGTAGGAAAGTTCAAGTAGACCGCCATTCAATTGGATTGATCTTCATCCAAGGTTTGACTGTCCATGTGGTATTGTTCACATGCAAAAACCTGAAAGCAAAATGATTCATGGCATGTAAACTCTTACCACAAAGGGTTTTAATTATTGAATGTGTTTCCAAGATATGTATATTCAAAGGATGGTTCAACTATTTCTTTATAAGGATTTCTGGTTGAAAGCAACAGGAGAAATCAAACATCTTGGAGTTGTTCTATTCATATAAAAGAATACAGACGGTGTAGGGGTAAAAAAAAAATAAAATATGATACAAAACATTTTAGCCCAAACATACCATACATTTTATTGGTATTCAAAAATGAATAGAAAACTGTTGAGTTTAAAGGTCACTTCTTTACTTTTTCCTTAACACTCCACTGCTTGTGTCCAACCAGACAACCATACATGTTTTTTGAAAGTGGGAGGACACTGGAGTACCCTGAGAAAACCCACACAACACAGGGAACAACATTCAAACTCTACACAGGAGTGTATATATGTCTTATTCTTCACATTAACCTAGCAAAAAATGCAAGAAACATGTCATGTTCAATGTTTTTTTTTTATTAACAGGAAAACATTTTAACTCTTGCACACTTAGAAGTTGGCAACATATTGAAGTGTTGATTGGTGTGGCCAGTCTTTTCTCCACCTGTAGACATAAGACAAGACATAGTCAATTCATAACTAACAATTAAATCTTGCCAAAAAAAATATATATATATATATATACATATATATATATAAAAAAAACAGTTAAAGTCTTAATTGTACCAAAAGAAAATTGCTGCTCCAAAATGTACTTTCATGCCAATATTAAATTAAGTTTCAAATCTTTAGAAAATCCTTCTTGCCTTAGAGATCTGGCCACTTACCAGCAGATGCAGGAGCACTATGGACTTTTTCCTATAGGAGGGGAAAAGTAAATCACAACTTATGTTCAGTAAAACCTCACCATGGCAATATCATTCATAAAATAGATCGCATATTACATCATTGAGTTACACAACATTATAATGTTTTAAGCTTTTATCTAATTTGGATGAATACTTGTAGATTCTATAATAAACAAATCAATCTCCAAAGTCCGACCGGTAGCGTGATAAAAATGCACTTAGGCCAGTAAATCGCTTACCTCGTTGGCGTGCTAGTCGTCCGTCAGCATAGAAAGGCTGTTCGAAAGGATGAGGTACTGCACATGTACTTAATTTACGCAGCTGCGTCGACAATAGGTATAACCACGCCTATATTGTCCCGACATATTGAATGTGGAAAAGATGGTGGCTTGCTTACCGCACTCCACGGGGTGGTTTGTCCTCCCAATTCAATGACAATGTTTTGAAGATGACGAAGAATAGTCGTGATTTTTGTGGTCTTGATGCTATAAAGCAGTGTGTCAGTAGAAACAATGATGAACATTTTTACTTAGTATTTTACAACAACTCACCTTTATTCCAGGCAATTTTAATCCATTAAAAGTTTAACATTTGAAACACAAAGAATGCTTAATTGTCTCATCTCATTTTCTGAACCACTTTATCCTCGCGAGGGTGCTGGAGCCTATCCCAGCTGACTTTGGGCCAGAGGGGAGGGACACCCTGAATTGATGGCCAGCCGATCGCAGGGCACAAGGAGACAAACAACCATGCACACTCACACTCATAACTAGGGGCAATTTACAGTGTCCAATCACCCTACCAAGCATGTCCTTGGAAGGTGAAAGAAAACCGGAGCACCCGGAGAAAACGCACGCAGGCCTCGGGAGAACATGCAAACTCCACACATTTGGACCAAACTGGATTTGAATCCAAGTCCCCCACTGTGAGGCCGACGCGCTAACCACTCATCCGCAGGGCCGCCCTGGTTATCATTGATGCTTTTTTTATGTGTCGCAGCTTTGGCTGCAGTAAAGGTTTTATATTAATTGAATTGAATGTTTTTATTGTCATTATACAAGTATAATGAAATTTAGAGCCTCGCCACAAAGTGCACAATAACAACAACAAATGAACAGATAAATAATCAATAAATCAGTTGTAAATAAATAAGTAGACACATGTATATTTATGTGTATACACACAAGCACAAGTGTATACACGCGTGTTATTAATTTTAAATTTGACGATGACTTAATACACAAAGTTATATGACTATTTCAGTTCTTTTGCAGATTTTGGAACTCTTGATATTTATACATGGTGCTGGGTTCCCTTTGAATACTGCTCATAAACAAATTTTGATGCCCCAGTATTTTTCGCTTTTCACATGTTTTCAAAGTTTGACCAATCTGCTCAATGCTTGCGTCATGGCTCCCATCCTGCAACCCTTTGACGCCTTCTCATTTTTCAAAAACACATTTAAACACAGAGCACTTAATCCTCTGGGTTCCCAGATGTGTCAGATGTGCTGCTGAGTGGCGGTGCGGAAGGATCACAAGGAGCGCTATTTTGCAGGGAGGGAAGAGAAAACTCTTTTGAGGTTAGCAAGACAGAAACGTGTGAACAGTAAAACCTTCTTCCAGGCTGACTCAAGACGCTTATATCTGCTGGAAGGGAGACAAGAAGGAGGTTGATCAGCAGAGCCGTAACACTCCCTAGATCACACTTTTCAAGTAACACACATTGAACTGGAGAAAAATGCTCCACACATCCATATTTAATTTCTATTATTACTTTGTGTATAATGTTTCTTTTTGCAACCACATTTTTTTCTTTGAAACACTTGATTGCTTGAGCACAATCACATTCTCTTCATTTTTGTATTACTCTTTCATAACAGAAATAGTCTTCTTTGGCACCATATGCTTAATAACTTACATGACCACAATATGAGTAAAAGTGACAAGCGAGAGTGGTGTTTTATGAGCGGCTTTTAAAAGTGGCTTTTACTTGCGGAAGTAGAGCTCTGAGAGTGGAAAACAAATGGAGCACCATTTAAAGGATTTGCAATGGTGGAAGGATCTTAGGGTAGCCAGCTTGTGTAGCCTATATCTGATCCATACCGTGTTTTTTTTGTATTTGAAAGTTGCTTCGAAAAACAAACAAACATTGAAAGGCTGGCCTGTAGAGGTTAAGAAGAGTACCCACTAAAAAGCAACACTGTTTTTACTGCTGCAACAAGAAGCAAGTCAAGATTACCAGATGTCTGGAAATAAATGTTGCTTGGCAATTTCCGTCTAAAATAGGATAAGATATTAAGCAGTATTAAAAAGGGTAGTACAAAAATAACTTTAGTGTCCATACTCACCAACTGTTGCCGCAGGTGGCCAAGTTTAATTAGAAGTGTTGTCACAGGTTGAAGTACATACAGAAATACATGTTATGTTAAAAAATGCTGAGCATGTCGTGAGAGCTTGGCACTTAAACCTGAACAAGGACCTAATGTGGCTATTATGATAAGGAACCAGCCATTCACCCCTAGGTTTAACCACTGTAAAGCAGCCTACATACAGTATTTAGTCGCAAATAAGATGCCCCTGCATATATGCCAAGCCCTTAGAATTGCCTTAAATCATTGAATTTTACAATTTCTAGGGTACAATTTTTATATATATATATATAAATTTTAATAGGGAGTACAAATATGTTACTTTGAAGGGAAAATCATTGCACGGGGTATTTCAGAGATATTGTCTGAATCAGTAATGGTTGTTTTCTTACTGCCAAACTGAAAACAACCAACGGATACTAAATATTATTTTCCCAGCATCTACTGGTGAAAAAGAGTATAGCAAGTCTTTTGCGCATATAAGCCGTACCCTTGATTCAATCATACTTTTTTTTTTGTTACAAATATAGCTTATATGCGAGAAAATGCGGTAATTGTCACAAATGTATCGCATCTATTCTATAAATTCCCATCAACTCCTTCACATTTCTAAAGTACGGTTCATGACCAAATCGTGCCTCATGCTGGTGCAGTGCTGATAGTTCAATAAATGTAACTCATACAAAAACTCACCTTTCCAAGAATGTTTGATTACTGCATGACTCTGACATATTGTCAAACTGTTTTCAGTGTGGAAGCTTTGTTTTTGTTTTCTTTAGCCAAACCTTGTCCTGGGCTCAGTGACCGCTTAACATGCAGTCTCTAATTACCGTTGCAGAAATACATATTTAAAGTCGTGTGGCTTCTCTTGACCTGCTATATTTAAGTCAACCAAGGACAATAATGATGGACACAATAGCTAGTCCTCACATCACTGATTTTCAATGTTGCACAAACCGAGCCATTTTTCAAAATCCAATTTTTTTGCAATTAATTAGAACAGCTGTTTGTGCCCGCTTAAATAAGGTTGACGCAGATGACAAGACCAAATAATGGACAATGTGAGAGAAAACATTTTGATTCAGAATTTGCTAGTACTATTAAGTACTAGTGCAAATGAAGGCAAGAAGCTCCAATTGGTCATAATTATCATTGGTCGTAAGCCTGATTTTAATGGATCAGTCACACGAGCAAAAAAAATGCGATGAAATTTAGTCGCTGAAACAGTTAACTCTGGACATCCAAGCTATGCGAATTCAAAATAAGTGAGAGGTGGTAAAGTGTAAAGATCTTACAATTGTCCACATTCATTCGTTCAATCATTTTCTGAATGGCTTAATCCTCACAAGGGTTATGAGGGTGCTGGAGGTTGTCCTAGCTGATTTGGGGCTGGAATGGGTGGCCAGCTGATTGCACCCACACTCACCCACATACCTTGGGGCAATTTAAAGTGTCTAATCTACCTAAATTTTTGGAATGTGTAAGAAAACCACAGTACCCTAAGAAAACCCACACACACTCAGGGAGAACATGCAAACTCTACACAAAAGGACCAAACTGGATTTGAATCCAGGACCCCAGAAGTGTGAGGCCGACGTGCTAACCACTCATCCATTGAGCTGCTTAATTATCTCCACTTGTACATATTTTTGTTGTGATTGTTACATGCTTTGAAAAAAAACATCACACCAAAAACCGCAACTCTAAATGTTTGACAATGCTTTGTAATTAATATACCAATTGATACTAAAAAGGAGTGAATTTACAAGGTAGCTTCATTAAGTAAACCAAGGTTTACAATGTCAAATATTTTTTGAATAAGAGGTGACAGGCTGGTGTGTGCTGAAACTAAGATTTTGCAATCAGATGAAGATGCTGCAGAGGAGTTTGGTCTAGTCATTTCTTTGCCGCATACCATGTAAACCCAAAGTGATTCCCTTTGCTGAAATAAAACTATTTTGACACTGGCATTTGGGATATTGCCTTAAATAACAGAAATGGGCTTATGACGAACAGAAACCCTAAAAATACAGCCGTATTGGAGGGAGGAGCTATTTTCAGGTATTTTCAGCCCTAAATCCTTGGCACCATCCCTGGTATTTATAACTGGCGTGTGTTTGTGGGATCACGTCCATCATTGTTCATTCATCTATAAAATCTTTTGGGGAGGTTAAACCAAATATGATTTATGGAGTTAGTGTGAGAGCTTGTTATGTTCTTACACAACCAAACACATTTAACGATAGAACTTAGAATTTGTCATGCAAGGTTAACATTGAATATTACTGGTGATTTTTTGGTGTGATTTGATTCGACCTGCCCCAATGACATCTCGTACCTCCATGTTAGCCCTCAGCAGAAGGAAGGCATGCAACCCAGATGTCTGGAGGTAAACATCTTGGTAATTAGGTCAGCAGGTTCTCTGATCTCCTTTCAAAGACAGCTTCTTGGTGCGGACAACCCCTTTTCGCTGGCCAGGCCACTGACCAGCAAAACACCCAAGACAAATACTTAGGGGAAAAAGCAATGAACCCTGCAATTTAAACATAAATACATACATGCTTGCATTTGTCACTTGTGAGAAAATTCCACTATGACTCCCAGATCACATACTCGTGAATCGTGCTAGCTGTGAATTCACAAAATCTTCAACCGCTTTACGGAATCGTTGTTGATTCTTTGATTCCCAAATAACTCTATCACTCATACCTAATGTTTGATGAATCCTCACAGATGTTTCCAATAACAAAAACACCACACAGTACCATGTTGGAGTTCAGTTTAGTTTGGAATCTTGCTTTCCATTTGGATGGATTGAAATTGTTCCACGAGAACGAGTGTGAGTTTGCAAAGCGCAAGCTGGCTCAAACAGTAAGAGCTGGGTTGAAAGTGTTGAAGAGATCTGAAGAAGAAACAGATGGAGATCTGTTAGTCTGGTTTTAATATTAGTCACAACTCTGCAATATGTTATACTGTAATCAAATATATTCCTACCTATCTCTCATTAGTGTTCTCATCTGGTAATGCAAATATAAAGTAAGTTACCGACAGTCAGCTCATAAATCTCGTTATGACAAAACTTTGGTTTTCTTTCAAAGCAGATACTTAGGATCTAACGACAACCATTACATAAATAACAAACTAACAAGACATCACGTATTTGTTCTTAGTTCTTTATGGATTTGGACAGTGAATAGCATATTGACAAATGCTGAGCATACAGAACGAGCTCAAGGGTATTATACACGATTATTACTTCCGCGCACATCCTCATGAATATTCATTCATTCATTTTTGGGACCGCGTATCCTCACAAGAGTTGCATGGGGCTCTGCATCTTATCACAGTTAACTACGGCCACCAGGCGGGGGACACCTTCAATCGGTGGACAGCCAATCGCAGGGCACAAGAAGACGGACAACCCGGGAAAACCATGCAAGCCCTGGGGGAACGTGCCAACTCCACACAGTAAGGACTGACCTAGGATTGAATCCTCGACCCCAAAACTGTCCGGCCGCCGTGCCCTCCATGCATATAACTATATTATATAATGTCATATATAACGTGACCGGACGTTTGGTCGCCGGACTTTTGGTCGCCGGACCTTTGGTCGCCATTAGGGTTAGGGTTTAATAACTAAGTACATTTGACAACCATAACCCTAACAGCAACCAAAAGACCGGCGACCAACGGGGACCAAAAGACCGGCGACCAAAAGACCGGCGACCCAACGTCCGAGCATCCATATCTAATATTTTCTTTCTGTGATCTTGCCCAATATGGTTATTAAAATATGATAACCTTTGGGGTCTAACAAAGAGTTTTCTCGCCAGTAAATGGCCATCTGCTAGCTTTTTTTAGTCTATTTATGTATATGTGACATGCTAAAGTGTTTAAGTTATTAATGATTGCATGTTGGATGTACTAGTTTTGGATTGGATGGTAAAATGTTATTAACAATTGCATGTTAGATGTACCACTAGTTTTTGATTGGATGTTTACCGGTGTTCGATTATTGATTCCTTGATCCACATAGCAAGGGTGACATGTTAAAGTCTGAATCGGTATTCCATCATTGATGTCTCGGTGCACACAGGTTGACAAAAACGAGAGACTTTCCTCATTACAGTAAGAGTTGGATTAAGCGGAACAACTAATCACTGTGTGATTATTTCTCCGTGTGTTTCAAGCAATAAGAAAATGCATGGTGCAACATATACATTTTCCATACAGAATGTCCTTTTCAAGGATGAGGAGGGTTGGTTCCCTAATACCACAGTGCATAACTTGCCATGTATTCAAAGGTAGGAAATATGGTGAATTTTTTTTTTCATGTATGAAACCTTGATTAAACCTTTTGACCTAAATTTTAAGTTTTCTGTAATCATTCTGCACTATTCTCTGGGAAAATAGCAACCTGATGTACTTTCTGGTGCTGATGTGCTATTGAAGTTTGCAAAACCCCTTTCATCACAGTCTACAGAAGCAAACTTAAGGAATAGATTTCATTTGAACTTTATGCATAAACATATTTGGCAAGTGCATGTTTTGAACTAACTTTTCTCTTTTTAGTCCCTGCAAATGGAACAATGTCTTCTGAATAGCGCTTTCTTTATTCTTGACACATTGTTGAATAAGGCTGCGCCCCTGTATGGTTTATTTATTTGGTTTTCCTCACAATCTTTTGCTCACTCTAAAGGTTTCTCAGTATTTTCGGCACTGCCATGATCAAAAAGGAATCATGGGGAGCCAAACATGCATGGTTCTTTAAGTTCTAACATATGCCTAAACTTGAACTTTGTTGTTTTTCTTTTAAGTGTGTCAGTGTTTAACTCATGTGTTTTACACATGATTGTAAAACACGTGAGTAAAACGTGAGTAAAACACTGATGCTCCTCAGTTTTGGCTTTTTTAAATTTTATTTTATAAAAAGAAAGAACGCGATACCCCTTAACCGTAAGTGGACAGAATGTGATATCAGAACTCATCTTCAGCGTTGACTGCTGGACATATCATTATTATTATTATTATTATTATTATTTTAAGGGGCTATGATAGTCCCTTAAAAAAAAGTTGAAATAATGATATGTCCGGCAATTCAAAACGCAACACGCGTGAATGCGGAACATTTGTTCCGGTACTTGGGGCCCACTCGGACAAAAGAAGACGTTGCACTTCCGGGAATCGCCGTTTATTCAAATAAAGTAAACAATGCGAGCCATACAGAACTGCAATTCTTCCGTAGACCAAAAAGAATAATGTGAAGCGTCTCCTGGGCGTATATTCTTCATGCCAGTGTCTGTCTATTATGTTTAAAAAGATGACGGAATTTGGTCCAGATTCCGGCGGTCGAGTGAAGGTAAATAAAGAAGAAGAAGCGGATCCCAAGCCTATTTTATTGGCTTCCGCTAGGCTTCAACTTTGTTTTTTTTTTTGTGTGTGCAGGGAGTTACTATTGTGAAGCCCATCGTATTCGGAAACGTTGCTCGTTACTTTGGAAAGAAGCGAGAGGAAGATGGACACACTCATCAGTGGTCCGTCTACGTGAAACCATACAAAAATGAGGCAGGTCTTGGTACGCTCCTTAAGTCAACTTTCTGTCGACTATGGAGATTTGATGCTGTTTTCCTCTAGGATATGTCAGCGTATGTGAAGAAGATCCAATTTAAGCTGCACGAGAGTTATGGAAATCCACTTAGAGGTTAGTTGTTCTCGTCCAAATTCGCATTTGAAGTCCTAATTGACGTGTTTTGCTTTTATTCATCTCATCCCTACAGTGGTGACCAAGCCCCCTTATGAAATCACAGAGACCGGATGGGGAGAGTTTGAGATCACCATCAAAATCGTCTTTATTGACCCCAATGAGCGATCTGTAAGGGTCAAAAAAAAACATGCCCCGCACAAAAAGGAAATTGACCACCAGTATTGAAACAATATCATTCTCCAGGTGACCCTTTACCATCTATTGAAGCTCTTCCAGTCGGACTCCAGCGCCATGCCGAAGAAAACGGTCGTGTCGGAATTCTACGATGAAATGGTGAAGGAAAAAAATGCGAAAACGGAACGCGAGAAACGTATGATTTCATTCAGTTATTTTTCAACAGATTTTCCAGGATCCGACGGCCATGATGCAGCAGCTACTGACTACAACGAGGCAACTCACTTTGGGCGCTTACAAACACGAGACAGAATGTATATTTAGAATAGCACGCTCACTTTTGTCACACTGGTATTTATTCTAACATGTGCACATGTGTGTGCGTGCAGTCGGCGAGCTAGAGCAGAGGACCAAGGAAAAAATGGAGGCGGCCAAGAAGAGAACCAGTCAGGAGATTGCCGAGCTAAAAGACAAGCTGAAGGCCAGTAGGGAGAACATTAACCACCTCAAGTTGGAGATCAGGAAACTGGAGGACGATGGAGAGCACAAAGACCACTGAGTGACCCTCATTCTCATACGCACAGGCTGTTGCGCATCCTCATTTGTTCTGTAAAGACATTGTCCAGTGAAAGTAGAAATTAATGGTTTGAACTGGCATAAGGAAATCTCCTGTTAAGACTTCTTATGAACTGTTTTTCATTTCATTTTGTAACAATATCAACCTGCTTTTTTTGTCCATCAAATCTAGAGTATGAGCGTATTAAACCCACGAGCTGACTGCTGATAAAACAAAAATAAACAAAAAAAACTGATTCAACAATAGATTTTACCAGTGGCAGACCGTCAGGGCCTTCAAGGCTTTCTCTGCTGGCCTAAGAAATACCGTGGCAGCTAATACTGTATCTTTTTATGCGGTGGGACTTCCTCACGATCAAGATGTTTTTATATTATTATAATTTTTTCTACCGACTTTTTCCGCCACTGTGCAAACAAAGAAAAAAGTTGTTTATTTACACTATGTTCAAGAAAAGAATGATGTGTGAGATTTCAACAAAAACATGTAGGTGGTCTACCACTGTTTCATCAGCCACTTGTGAATAAACAATAAATAAGGGCAACCTTTGTTTTTTGTTGTTTTAGTATGACTCGCATAAATCTGAGTATAAGTTTGTCTTTTTCTCTACATGAGGACATTACAAGCTCATAAAATAGAAAATGTCTGAGAAGATTACTTATTGATATGCATCTGGCAGTGTTATGACATTTTATAATGCAGTGACTTATTTGAGTCTAGTGCAATTCTCAAGTTGATTATAGTGACAGATCTTGGGGAGAAAATGTCTTTGAAAGGAAATTGAATGTGTAGCGCCACCAATGATGGCCAATAAGTTAACTTTTTGGCCCAAAAATAAACTGGAATGGGCCACAAGTTCTAGTTCTCTTTTAACGACGTCAAATCCTTTAAAATCCTTGAATTCCGTGCAATTTTATGTTGAGAAATATGATTCATGTGTCTTGGACAAGCACTTGTTCACAAACAAAATTCATCAGTTGAATACTCTTAATGTCTTTCTAGTATACTCATTAGAATACCGTTTGGTTACTTTTGCCCTTGGAAACATTTCATGTATGGACATACTTAGTTGGAAGCTCATTATTTATTATTTTTATGCCTACGGATCTCTGATTAACATGGCTGCTAAATATATTGCCCAGGCTCAGATCTGCTGCAGATGTAAAGAGTCCACTACATTGGTTTGTGGACTCTATGTTGTTGACTTGTCCCACAAAAAAATGATTGTGTTGTTCCCGTCAGTCCATGAATAGTTTCATGCCGTGTTTCTAGTTGTACAGTAGGCGTCCTTATGTGATCTTAGAAGTCCATGCCAGGAAGGCCTCAAAAACTTAGGCACTGATATAATTACACAACGGTTAGATTTTGGGTTTTGTGTCATCCCTCCTTCGCCTTTGCCATTTAAAATATTTATTTGGGACAGTCATAATCACAGTGTTTCTGTTTCTGCCGTTGCACCAATCCACACACGGACTAGCTGACCCCCAAGAAGTAAAAAGACAGTAGTCTCTGTTCTTTGGCTCTTAATAATGGCCGAGCATGTGGAAACTTCAATGCTTGTCGTGAGAAGATTTACTCTGTTCGACTTCTTTTGCAATTGTAATCCTGCCACCAAAATATAGTATTGTATAGAAACAACTTTTTTTGCTCTGCATGGACCCTATATAATAAGATATATATGCACCATATCCTCTGTATATTGATATGTTCTAGTTAATACAGGTTCATTGAGAAGAAAGCACTCATTTGCTCACAGTTTGAACCTTAGCAGAACCTACAGTAGCTTCCCCCACACACGTCGTTGAAAATGGACCTTGAAGGCCTCGATCGTTTGAGTAGCAGAAAGTATGTAGGCAGCGGTTCAAGACAACAGTAAAACCTCAAACAGCGTGCTGCCGCCCCGCACAGTCCACGTCCCGTCAAAATCCTCCCTGTCTGAATGAGAATGACAGCTTCTCTGTGATTTCCATCATAAGTTTGGTTCCCATGTGAAGAAGAGAAAAAACAACTATGTCGTTCTCATCTAACCTCTAATTACAATTGATGTTTTTCCATGGATTCAGAATAAATTGTTGCAGAGCAGTCTGTACATAGGATAGACAGTAGGCGGAAACCAGTAGCAATTTTTGTCTTTACTTACAGTGGCATTTTCATGACAATCTGAATCTTTCAGTGTAGAGAGGTTCATATTATTTCTGATCCTTCCCACTGTAAATTGGCTTAAAGATTTGAGTTTAAGTATAATTGTTTGTTTACCGTATTTTCACGACTATAAGGCGCACCCTCAATGAATGAAAACATTCTAATGCAAAAAAAAAAGAACCAGCGGTTTCCATATTTTAGGTCACAGGTTAGCAAAGAGCCATATGCACCCATTAAAAGAGCCACATGTGGCTCCTGAGCCATAGGTTCCCTACCCCTGCTGTATCATGTTCAAGATTGTCTGACTAGTAGTGTGAAAGACTTTCTGGGAGAAATATTGTATAATTTGCCACTGTGCTGATAAACAGTTTACACAAATAATAATTCCATTATCTGTCATTCCCAATGCATTTGAATTTGTCAATGATTTTTATCATTGCATTTTGCCCAGGAAAGACCATCATTACTATTAATAGATCTTTCTCTGGAATGATGCTTCTCCCATGTGGGATGGAAATACATTTTTTTAAAAAGGAGTGTTCAAATTAAACTGAACGACTTTCTGTATCCTTTGAACGGTGTAGTTTTCATCTTGTCTTTATTTATTACTATTAATGTAAAATGAACTTAGCTTTACTGTGTACTTTTTTTGTAGCACATTTTCTGAATTGAAGGAAATTATAAAAATTGACACGGAAGGGAGAGTTCTTAAACATTTGCTACGCAGCTGTCTGTGATTCATGGCCACGAAAAGACGTCAGCAGACTGATCTTTGGTTGCATATGTGACACAAATCAGTACCTATTAAATTTTCTCCCTTGACCTTTGACTCCAAGTGATGTCTTAAGTCACCCTAGGTCACCATTTTCTCTTCAGTGTTGACTAATGCCATTGATGTCATTAATTCGTAATCGGGGAAGTGATTCACTGGACATGAAACATGACTTGCATTTGAATATCAGTTGATGTTGTACCAAAGAAAAATGATTTTTCAGTATATAGTATAAGTGACCCTCAAAACTTGCACTTGATCATCACTTGCCACTTCATGCTGATTGAATGAAATAAAATGATTGTACTTTTAGTCATGTCTCCATTTATTTTATACCTCTCATTCCTCTGATCCATTTACGGCATGTGGGATTTTTTATTGCTAACCACATCTAAAAATGTAATGTTCTCTGATTAAATCATAACATAGGCAAACCTAACATTTTCCAGTTGAAATAAAATATTTCATGGAGCATATAAATTTTCACAATGTCAGTTTCGACCACATGGATCCAATACTGAAGTTGTCCAAGCCTAAAGCTTCTATGTTATTTTAACCACTTCACCCTTTTCAGTAATAAAAATGTTCCTCGACTTGAACAAATACGCTGTCCTCATGTCATTCAGATAAACTTATTCTCTTCCTTTTATCAAGATTTGTTGACATTCAAATTTGTAGTGATCTCCGCACAGAGTCATATTGTTGTATAGTATTAATTGACTTTGCAGTCTGATATCAGGAGGCTTACATTTCTCAGCTCCATAGGGGTGAAGGTGCCTAGACATTGCATCAGATGCATCGGATGTTGACTTAAAACTTACCGAAATGACAGGAATGGAATCCTGAAAGGAATCTGTCTCTGCTGTGAAAGAAATACACGTGTGACAGGGCCAACTTCCAACCAAAATAATAATGGCTTGGCGTGGTCAAAGCCAATGGAAAACATCTTGATTCTGTTATATGCTCTGTGTGGCTCTCTCACTGAAGGAGATTAGAAAAAAGCTGCTCAAAATGTGGATACAAATTAATTATCTTTCCAAATCTACAAAGTGCCAAACAAGCAAGCCAACCAGAAAAATAAATCAAGTGTTAATAGTTCTGAGCATCGCAAGAACGGGGATAATAAGATGGAACAACATCAACAATGCAACAATGACACAAACTTTATGACTTTATGAGGGATTTCGTTTGCCAAAATCTCCAACCCCACATCAGAGATCAAGATCTAAGATCGGACAGATAACGTATTATGCATGTTTTGTGGATCTGGACACTTTCTCGCACTCTTCAGAAAAGGGAAAACAGACAGGCCCCATATGGGTCATGTACTTTGTCTCAGGACTTTCTAATGCAATCATAATGGATATTGACCAATGCAAATCAAAGCCATGGGTGAAGTGTAGAAGTTTAAAATCACACTTTTACTTCATGCAAATAGAAAATTGATGAAGTAACAAACAGGCTGTGACAACAGTTCATTAAGTATGCCATTAAGAATCATGGCGAGAGACACCTATCATCCCTCACACATTTGGGTTGACCACGGTGGACAATCAGGTTGCATTCTCCGCCTTCGAGTGGGGGTTGATGAGTCGTGACTGTTGTTTATCCTCATGCATCAAACGGCAATTCAGATTACCCTACCTGTTCTAGGGGAGAGGATACTCATGGGGTCATGGGATACAACCAGTTGACGAGTGTTTTGTGGACTTGGAAAAGGCGTCCAACCGTGTCTCCCAGGCAGTTCTGGGGTGGTACGGCAGGAGTATGGAGCAATGGACTATGGGATGTGGGCCTCTATGATCAGTGTCAGAGTTGGATGCACATTTCTGGCAGTAATTTGGATTTGTTCCAACTTAGGGTTGATCTCCGCCAAGGCTGCCCTTTTCAATAATTCTGTCAATAATTTTCATTAACAGAAGATCGCAGTGCAGCCATGGGATTGAGGGAATCTGATTTAGTTCCCCCAATAATGCACCGTGACTGTAAATAGTTTTGCATGAGGCCATCTTGTAGTATTGGTTTTGCTGAATGAAGGGTCTAATCAAGTGAGCCTGCCTTGGGTGATTACCCTGAAGAGTGAACTTTGTAGCCAGGCATGGTGAGAACATGCAAAGTCTAGACAGCAATATTGAAATACACTGTGTATAAACCATTAATCTCAGAACTTTGGGGCAGGTGTATTATCTACTCGATCGCCGTACCACCCCCAATTCAGCCCACCGTCCCCGGTCAATGATTATTGCGTTTGCCCCCGCCTGGTGCCCTAAATGAGCTGGGATAGGCTCCGTCACCACCATACAAGACCTATATGAGGAATTGATTGCCAGCCAATTGCAGGCTCTATTCTACTTTCACCTAGTCAAATTCTTGAACCAGGAGCTAAGACTGAACCCCGAATCGGTGGCCAGGCAGTTGCAGGTAATTCTTTGCACTGAGAAATACTGTATCTCCCGATCCGTCTTTTCACGGATATATATACATTTTTTTCACTGTGTCTTCTTCTTGGTGAGTTGGAGTTATCACATTTGATATATGCAAGAGGAATGATGCACATTATATTGACTGAACTTGAAAGCCTTATCATCATGTCTTGTAGTATTTGCGGCATGATTTGAAAAATGTACCATTTCCTACATGATCAATGAAACATCTGGATTCTGACTCATGGATTGCCATCATTCATGTCATGACATAGTAAAAATTTATGTTCTACCATGTGTTTGTTTGAAATGTTTTCCCTTTATCTTGTTTCTAAAGCAATAAAGGAAGACAATACAAAAGAGGTTGTCAAATATATCACAATATTTGCTGACAGTAAAACTTTGGATCAAATTTCAGTACAGCCTACGTCAAATACAAAGAATTCACCCTGGCACTTTACTATATAAGAAATTATAACAGAAACACAAAATTAAATGAAGATATTTTGAAAAGCAAAATTTAACACAAGTAACATATCTGTGTCAGACAGTGATGGATGGCTTCCCTCTCTCACACCTACCTACTTTACATTCCACTGCATATTTCCTTGTTATACCGCTCGACAGTTATTCTTGTTTCTCAGTTCTGAGCTCTTTTGGGATGGGGGTACTCAGGACAGCACCAGCTCAACAAGTATTGGTCACTCAAAAGTCTTCCGACCTCTCCGTTTAAACATACCTATTGTGATCTTAAATTAACGTTATCTGCGAGAGTACTAGAGGCCGATCATAATATGTTGGTCCGATGAGCAGATGAGTGGTTAATGCCTCACTGTTCTCGGGATTTGGGTTCGAACCCAGGTTGATTCTCTTGTGGGAAATTTCCATGTTCTCCCCGGGCTTGTGAGGGTTTTCTCTAGGTACTCTAGTTTCCTCCCACATCCCCCAAAACATGCTGGTGCCCATAGTTAGGTGGGATAGGCTCCAGCACCCCCATGGGTCTTGTGGTGATAAGCGGTACAGAAAATGAATGAATGAAAAAAATAAAACACAAATGAAAACTAGCATATTTTTCAGACTATAAATCGCACTACCCAAACAATGGAGGAAAAAGCCCTTCACAATTATTTTTTCTTGCAGTTCAGTATAAAAATGATAATAAATAATATAATCTGTGAATAATTTTACACTGGAAGATACAGCCAAAGTGACTTATATAGTCTAGAAAAGACAGTACATATGAGAAATCCTGAGCTTTCATAATACTAGGACGCATGCATGGGCGCACACCCACAAACTGTCACTAATTCACAGATGTTTAATCAACAACTTCCCATTTTTGGCAGCCCAGTTTCCACTCTTTCACACTGACCAGACAATCCTCTTCTCATATGAAACCTCTTCTTTAGCCTTGACAAACGGTGTAATTATGTCAAAGATGCATTCAGCCCTCCTTGACAAGAAGCCACCAAAACATTTACACTCAGCAAAGGTATGTGTTAGTGTCCTGCACCTTGCGTTTGCACACACACCCTCAACTTTTCAGTGAACCTTTGGCCTGCTAAACCTGCATCCTGTCATCCTCTCCTCACCACAGGCAAGCTCAAACAGACTTGGAAATGTGCTATGTTCCATGGAGCATTCCCCAGATTCTGTCTTCATGAGAATGTTTGATGTCTACGTCCACAAGGAGCAATTTGTTACCCCTTCATCTGGAAACTGTGCACTTAATGGCTCTCATTTAAAATGTGTTCACGTGTCGATGTGTTCATGAATCGACATACACCAGTTCCTCTTTACGTGTCTGCACGTTGTTAAAAATAATTGAATTAACTTAATGACCACATTTGCAAATGATGTCTTGACACATTTGAGAGGACATTAAAGTCAAGGCTGGACGTTTTTGGACATTAGACGGAACCGCAAGACGGACCTCGGGGTTGACCTCCCTTTAGTGCTTCTAAAAATGTTGGCTTACAGTTACTCGTAAAATGACAACATGATTTTTTTGCTCTGTGCTAAAAGACTGTGCCAATGTTTGATTAATTTCTTTTAATGGTATTAATGGATTAAAATCTAATGCAAAAGATTTCTTCACAATTGAAAGAAGACAGTTGAACTCGAGTTATAGGGACTCGGATTCGAGATGACTCGAGTTGCAAGTTTAATGACATACAGCTCACCTCGGACTATAAGAAAAATCACGGACTCAGATATAACTCACTTGAGTCTCCGTGGTCTGGGACTCGAGACTCTAATTAAGGGGCAATGGATCCACTAGGTATCATTATCTAACAAATCAGCTTTGGCTTTTCTTCTGTTAGTTGCTTAATTTGCAATGACAAGTTCTTGTAAAGGGTTAAAAATCAGCAGCATGCCTCTTGTGGTTTTAAAAAGTGCACCTCTCAAAATGAGAAGTTTCGACAAGTTTGAACACAGTCCAATGTATATTTTAAACGGTGCAATGTGTTTCCAATATTTTGCAAAATGTCACTTAAAAGTTCCCATTAGAAGTGAAGTATATAGGATGTTAAATAAATATATAAATGATTATGAATTAAATAATCAAAATGATCATTGAGGGAGTGCAATGGCAGAAGTGATAATGTTTATTTTTTAATATCATCATTTTCTTTGAGGATCTGTCTGTTTAATACCCATCAGGGATACAGTGACTAAATAACAAAAAATAGAATTGCAATCCAACTTTTAAATAAAATGGGGAATCTGAAAATAATTACAATGCTTGGCTGACCTTTCATAAATCATTGTGTTTATTCAATAGAATAGGATGGAAGTGTGGGTTAATTTATGTCCTATTTTATTTTTAAGAAAATCAATCTCTCTACATTGGTTCATTCTGACACCTTGCGCACCAGGTCAAAGTTTTCATAACAATAAACATGACCAGGCTGTCTTGATGTCAAATATTACATCACTCTAGTTTTTCTAAAACATTGGGGGTTGATTACCTCTATTAGTTCAAAACATCGAACTGTCAACACTTAAATTAAGTCAGAACAATAGCGGAACACACGCACAACCCTATACAACCCTCTGCCAACCCACAAAGAAAGACCTGTATTATTGACAGTGCATTTGCAGCTTCATGAATAACAATTGAAACAAAAGCTGTGTGTTTGGTGTTGATTAAAGTAAATAACGTGTTTATTAATGATGGCTTAATAAAGTTACTATGAATTTGTCCATGTTGTTTTCACTGAAAGTGGGTCACTCACTTGAGGTCAGTTTATTAAAAGAGAAAATACTTATCATGAAATTAAAGCAAAAAGTCTACTTTCAGAACTTGGCTGAGCAAACTGAGCTGTAGGTATATACAGTGGGGCTAATAAGTATTTAGTCAACTACCAATTGTGCAAGTTCTCCTACTTCAAAAGATTAGAGATGCCTGTAATTGTCAACATGGGAAATCCTCAACCATGAAAGACAGAATGTGGGGGACAAAACAAACCAGAAAATCACATTGTTTGGTTTTTGAAGAATTTATTTCCAAATTAGAGTGGAAAATAAGTATTTGGTCACATACAAACAAGAAAGATTTCTGGTGGTCAAAGAGTTCTAACAAGGTCTCCACTCGTCACCTGTATTAATAGCATATGTTTTAACTCATTATCGGTATAAAAGACACCTGTCCACAACCTCAGTCTTTCACACTCCAAACTCCACTACGGCCAAGACTAAAGAGCTTTCAAAGTCCACCAGAGACAAAATAATAGACCAGTGCTAGGCTGGGAAGACTGAATCTCAACCCCATAGAAAATCTGTTGAGAGTTGAAAATCCATGTTGCCCAATGGCAGCCCCAAAACATCACTGCTCTAGAGATCTGCATGGAAGAATTCTTTAAAAAAAATCAATGTGATTTTTTTCTTCGTCTCTCATGGTTGATATTTACCCATAATGACAATTACAGGCCTCTCTAATCTATTCAAGTAGGAGAACTTTTGCACAATTGGTGGTTGACTATATACTCATTTGCCCCACTGTACAAATAATATATATTTTTTGAAGGCAATTATAATGCTGGCAAATGAGTGGTCAGCATGTCAGCGTCATAGTTCTAAGGTCCCGGGTTCAGGTTGGTCCACCTGTCTTAAGTTTCCATGTTCTCCCCGAGCCTGCGTGGGTTTTCGCCGGGCACTCCGGTTTCCTTCTACATTCCTAAAACATATATTGCAGGCAGATTGGACACTATGAGTGTGAGTGTGAATGGTTGTCCGTCTCCTTTTGATGTGTGATCGGCTGGCCACCGATTCAGGGAGTCACCCGTCTCGGGCCCGAAGTCAACTAGGATAGGCTCCAGCACCCCCCACCGTCCCAATGAGGATAAAGTGGTTCAGAAAATGAATACATGAATGAATGCTGGGGCAATGGCAATGAATTCTACTAAGTGTCCCCCCCCCTCAAAAAAAAAAATCCATTAAAATATTTACTTGCATGTCAAAACTTGCTGATTGGCTAGACATCAGTCACTTCTATAAATCAAAGCATGCCAGGATACTGTTTTCATGCTTTCCTGAGAAAGTCAGGATTGTTTCTTAAAGATACCCTAAATTGTGAAGAATAGACATGACTGTGGGTGTGTATTTGTGTGGGCATGTGTGTGTTTGTCACCATTGGCCAGAACAGATACTTCAGGCAACAGTAAACACCAGTGGGATCCAAGGTCAATGCTTGACGTCAACCTCCGCCTTGCTTCATGGAAACACAAATACACATGCACATGTACATGTGCTCTCTCCCACACACACCCACACATGCACACGCAAACACACACACACATGCGCACACACTGCCTTCATCTTGTTGGGAAATAGGATTTCTGTGCTTAACAACATACACAGCATGTAAAATTCTACCACATTTTCTCGCATATTGACTGCATATGCATAAAAGCTGCACCCCCTTAAAAGTGCCTTAAAATCGTTGAATTTTATCTCATACGAGAGAACTTAGTCAATGACCTGAAAAGAACTGGGACCACCGTTTCCAAAATTAACGGTTGGTAATGCACAAAATGATCATGGTTTGAAATCATGCATGGGATGAAAGGTTCCAGTCCCTAAACCAAAACATGTCAAGGTCTGTCTTAAGTTTACCAATGATCATTTTGATATTAAAAAGGAGTCATGTGAGAATTTTTTTTGGTGAGATGGTCACAATTCCACTACCCATGTTTGGGGGGGAGAAGAATGATGAGTACCATCCCAAGAACATCCTCCCAACTGTGAAGCATGAGGGCGTTTTTCTGCACATGGGACATGACAAATGGACTGCAACAACTTCCATCGCTCAGTTAGACCAATGAAGGGTCGTGGCTGTGTCTTCCAACATGACAAGGTTCTGGCGTGACCAGCTTGTCCCAGACATAAAGTCAATGGAAAACATTTGGAAGAAGTTCAAACTTAGTGTTTCTCAGCAACAGCCAAGAAACTCATTGTATCGTTAACCCATCTCTGTGTATTTAAGTGTCCTTTGTTTGTTCTTTTCTTGTGGCATCCTTGCCAATGTAAGGTTAGGGTTAGATGTGCATCCTAGGTATGCTTGACTCTTCAAGTTTTGGTTCATTTTTGTATTTTTGTATTCCCTGTTCTTATTTCCACTTCGTCTTGGTCTCATTAATTCAAACTGTGAGTACACCGCTGTCAACACAACACTTGTATCTCCATATATGAAATGGGAGTAGTTATAAAATGTTCAATGCCCCATTAGAAATGACATCTAAAATAAAAAGTTATTATTATTATTATTATTTTTTAATCTAGCACAGAATGAGTGCCCACGTTTTCTTTTTAATGCCATAGTATTTTATTTTGTGAATTGTCTTGTCATTTTATTATTCTTGTCAATTTAGTTCTTGGTAATTTAAAAATATATATCTTTGTTTGCTAAAAGATGTGAATTGTGATTTACTATGACACACAGTCTACATAAAACATCATGTATACAGGTTTTCTCCTTCATGCCATATTCTTATGTTTGATGATTTGCCTTGTCAATTTCCAATTATCTATTCAGTTCTTGGTAAAAAAAATAATATTTTTTTGCTAAAGTATATGAAATATATTCTACATGCAACACAAAACACCACCCATAAAACGCCATATACACGTGATTGTGAAGTAACAAGGGTCAATACATAAAGACGAGTGTAAGCCTATTATACACCATTAGTAAATGAATGCTATTATTGATCTTGGCCACAAGAATTACTCCAGATCTTTTCTTGGTGTATCATTAGCACGTTGTCAGCATTATTACTGAAAGGCAATGTATGCATGTATTGTTGTTCAGAGCCATCGTATTCCCATTACAATTATGATCCACAAAATGAATATGATTTCACATTATGTACATGAAAAACCTAATAGGCTCCAAAGGATTCTCTTTCATAAGGAAGTCACATGTGCCTTATTTAAATGCATGATTTTCCTATTTAGTTTTCCTTGAAGATCATTAATGTCGTAATTGGAATAGTGCCCATTATATCCTTCTTGGACAGGCATGTACACCCTTATGTTCACAGTAGCTCTGCTCTTCCTCAAGGTTATATGACAGCAATGTGCATCATGATAAATGAGTTCTGTTCTGGTAAAAACCTTTGATCTTGTCATGATTTTTGCCTTAATTTTAAGTGTTATTGTAGAAAAACAAGTCTGACCTTTTACATTTCGGGGGGAGTTCATTTTCCAAGTAAGTAAAAGCAAGGCTACTATCTGCCATTTTTGGGCCAATATCTCTAAGAGTTGTTTCCTCATGCGTGTGACAGTACAACAATGGACTGGACCACTAGACAATAGCAATTATTCAAATTATGGTCTGGGCTGAATTTCCTTAACAGCCTTTGACAGACAAGATGTGGCATTTATTAATGGCTAACTATCATAAGTGGAGTCAAGCTAAGCTTCATGCACAAGTTAGGCCTCTGGAGAACAGAGTGTTAATTTTTATTCAGACAAAGTGAGCTGTACATGATCAATATTGCGGGTCAGCATATGGGTTGACTTTTTCAACCACGTGTTATTACTCTCTGCCTTGCCTCTACATGCCACATAACTTGACTTGCATATTTACTGTGGTAAGTCATTCCTCTTTTGCTGCAAAATTTCCTCCAAACATGTAGACAGCTGCATTTTAGCACCTCAGGGTTTGAGTTTAAGTCTAAATGGACTTCATACAATTGACACCGCTATGCCCTTATCTCTCTATCGAGATAGGTAGAAGCTATGGCATACATTACACAAATGGTTGTGAGTTCAGGTATCATTGAGGGATCGTCTAGAGCAAGCCCAGGCAAGCAGCTGATGGAAATGTCAGATTCTCCTCTTGTCTAAAGATTTATTCTCCCAGCGCTGTATAAAACACAAAACACTCTTGGGGGAGGCCTAGATTAGGCTAAAGGTAATGTGAATTAACAGTTTAGTCCTCAGTCAAGTGAGTCAAATGAATTTGGCCCTTAACCTGCCCACCATCAATTGATCTATTTTGGCTGCAGCCACATGGACGTCTGCAGTATGTCTGTCCTTGTACGTCTGATGGGAATCAGTAATCATTCATCCTCCATTGCAGCAGCTCCTGCTGGTTTGCATAGAGCTGCCATGAACGTTAACAATTTATTTCCTCAGGCTTTCATCCCAGAAAGACCATCAAAGTACAGAAAGAAGCATAACGATGCCACTAAACTAAATTATTGTATTGGTTAAGACGTTTAGCTTGTACTGTTATGTCAAGTAAATGATGAGTTAGCACAAGCCCCTCTGAGCTCATCGGTTCAATGGCAGCCAACAACATGCAGTGTTTGTTTGCGCTTTTTTGTTAAAAAGTCATTCGTTTTTTGGAGGATTGATACTTAATAAGATTTTTTTCTGGGTACTCTTGTTTCCTTCCACATCCCAACAACAGTGGTAAACAGGTTAAATATTCTAAATTGCCCAAGGTATGAATGTGAGCGTGAATTCAGGTTATTTTCTGCTCACAGTTGGCTGGGATAAGTTCCAGCACCCCTGTTACCCTGGTGAATATCCCTCAGACTGTTTGAGCAAAAATGCTTTTTATTTTTATTTTAATTTTTTACTTTGACACTGGTAGGTTGTTTAATTTACCACACCTTTTTTTCCAATACGTATCTCAAGAGCAAATCCATCAAACATTGTAGAGAGCATGTGGTTACTTTAGTTTAGAGAAATGTTGAATAATTTCTACTCAGACGTTTTTAAAATTTGTTTAGAATAAAATATTCATTTTTAATTTGAGCATGCCTAAACATTCATTCATTTCCCATACCACTTATCCTCACAAGGGTTGAAAAACTACATATATCAGGTTGGTGATACCCTGAACTGGTGGCCAGCCAATCATGGGGCGCAAGCAGACGAACGACCATTCTCACATAATTAGGAGCAATTTAGAATGCTCAACCAGCCTACCATGCATGTTTTTCAGGTGTGAGGGGGGAACCGGAGTACCCAGAGAATATATATGCAAGCCCGGGGATAACATGCAAACTCTGGACAGCTAGGTCGGAAACCACCACGGGCTAACCACTCGCCCATCTGGCCACTTATCCCTAAATGAGTAACTTTTAAAATACTAAAGATTACTGAAAAATAAATACATCAAAATGAAATATGAATAAGAAAGGTGACCATTAAAATCCCTCTGACTGCTACCGTTAATTGCCAAAATGATACTGATGCAAAGCCTGTGGTACAATCTGCTAAAATATCATTGTTTTCCAAATAACCCATGCTGTGCAGCCCTATAACCTCACAGGCATGATCTCCAACTAATAAGATTCATATGTGGATTATATTTTGTCCAATGTGTGTCCTGGTATTTTAGGATTCTGTGGTCGGCAACCCCATAAATCCAAAACTCCCTACAGTGCTTGAGCAGCCAAACTGCCAAACAAAGATTATTTTTGTTTTCATCGAGTTTCCTTAGAAATGTACTTTGAGCTTTAAAGTACCTTACAAAGAACCAAGAAACTGTCTTGATTGGGTGATGGTGAGCAAGATGTGTCCTGGTCTTGCCGAAAAATCTATCTGCCTGGTGGGCTAACACGCCACAACTGAACCTTGGACAATCCCATATTATGTGTTTTGTCTCTATGGGCCAACTCTATATTCCATTCAATTTAATCCGCAAGATTGGATGTTTGCAAGAACTTCCAGAAGTTCTGTATTGGTTGGCCAATTGTGGTGTTTCCTCTTATAGCAAGGAACCATCTGGCAAGATCACAACTCAGGGTCATTGCGATTACAGATAATGAGACGCAGGATACAATTCCTTATATCTGGAAGCCAAACACACAGAGAACAACAAATAGGGTGGTTGGTCGGGGAAAGGAATAGTTAAAATGTAACAAGTCAGCCCAAATATATTGGCACAAAATGTGTTTCTACAGGTGAGAAATTACTGCAGCCACAAGTACTGAAGCTCTGTGGTGGGTTAAGTCTCAGTTACAGTGCTATCATGTTATTAAAAAAAGTCAATGACTGGTTTCCCAGCACGGCATGTGAAGAAAGATGAACACAGAATTACATCTGTTGTCAAATTTATATCTAGCCAGTAACTCTGTCGCCTTTTCCCCACACCCAAAAGATTCAACTGAAATGAAATAGTGTCTAGCAACAGCTTTAATAAATACACAAAGAGAGTTGCAATTTACATACAGCATTTTGAAGCCAAAATGAAGAAAGCAAAGTCCAAAGAAAAGATAATATGATATATGGCATTTAGTCACCTCTTGACAAAAGGTGGAAGTTGACTGACCAATGTGCCAGATGGATTGTTTCCCAAAGCTATCTGAGAACTTGGTGTTATAAACTATTTGGAAGAGGGCAAGTTTTTGTAACACTGTCTTTTGCTCTAAGTTGACATTTTTAAACCTGTGTTCTGTGGCTTCGATTATATTTCAAAAGCCTGAATGAGTGCTTTCCTTCCATTTTTGTGACATTTAAAAACAGAGAATGTCACTGCTGCCTACTTTTTTAACTGGGCATGTTAATTGCTCAGTAAGTTATTAGTGTGAAACAAGACAACTTATTTTGTTTTGCATGATATTACCAACCAGATGACAGTCTATTTTCCTTCTCATGTAGAGTATATGAAGTAAACCTCTACCTAGATTCCAGTTTTTATATATAATGTACAGCATATATATATTTAAATGCTAGATATTTAGTAGTTGCCTCATTATTATTTTTTAATTCATTCATTTATTCAGTTTTTTTTCAGTTTCATATAATTGTGAACCTGAGGAGAGGTCCTGCTGAACTCTATAACAATAATAACCACAACAGTCAAGTCAAGACCCCAAGAAGACCGGCTTACACCCAGAATGGGCTGCAATTAACTTGTAAATATAGCACGTGAAAGAAGGTATATCCTCAAGAATACATGTCATATTAAGTGGAAACACATTTAAAGTGGAGGAATCGTTAGAATGGCACCAGAAATTTGCCACGTTCTGGACTGGGTGAACCATCCAACAGTACTTCAACACTTCAAGGCCCAAAATGCAGTAGTAACTCATTACAGTTGTAGCTTAGAATGGCAAACTATCAAGCAAGCAGGAATCCTGACAACCGATGAACAATGAATGGGTAAGTGTTTATAATATGTAAAGTTGATTACCACAATTATTAGTTTGACAAGAACCTTGCTGCTTGTGGATGAGGCCAATAGTCTCACATGCAATCACTCAGCCTGGCCCTGCCCACATTTTTGCATCAATAGGCAACCTTAGCTAGTATTTCATCCACTAACCCACAGTCTTAAGTATTATAGTAAAGTAGGTATCACAGAAAACTTAACATTTCTGAGCTCATGGGTTTGATCTTGAGTGCAAATTTTACTTTGTGGAGTTTCCATGTTCTCCCATTTATGGGTGGGTTTACTAATGAACACTCATTCCCATTCCTTTGTTTGAGTGTGAAAGGTTATTGGACCATGTGCACCCAACAATTGGCTGGCAACCAGTTTCAAGTGTACCCTGATTACTGCTCGGAAATGGACAGTTAGCTGTTAGTGTTACAGAAATATAGAAATATGCATAGAAATAAATGTTTCTTTCTGAAGCATGGATGTTAGTGATTATTCACACCCTCTGTGCCTATTTTTACTGAGATGTATATCTAAGGGAAATACTGTCAGCCATAACATTGTATAAACGGGGACAAAACAAACACTAAAAGAGAGCAGATGGGTAAATTGAACCCTAAAAGGCTCAACTTTGTAGAATTTGCGATTTTCCACTAAATTGCAGTAGATCTTCATACTAGTTGACCTCAGGCCACACTATTTATTTACAAAGGGGGAAAATCAGCAAATTTAATAAACATCTATACTCTTTATTTTAAATTAATCCTAAAACAGAAAGTCGGCACTCATGATTTACTTTCCCGGGCCACACAAAATGATGCGGTGGGCCAAATTTGGCCCCCAGCCTTCCACTTTGCCTCAAAGAGATCTAGAACCTATGGTTGCGCCCCCCCAACCCCCCCCCCCCCCCCAGTCTAAGTTTTGTCTTGCGCACAATCAGACAAGCCACAGGCAGACAGATTTGCAGCTCAGTTTTCATGTGATGTTACACATGAACTGCCTACATCACACCTTCAAAATCATCTTTTGAATCTACAAACAGGCTGCTTTTAAAGGCAGCGGAATAAAGGCTGTTGATTCGTGTGAAGGACTTGTCAGTAGTCATGTTTTATTTGCAAATTCCCGCTACCCTTTTTTTCAAGCCTTAGGCTTTTTCGATGCACAATTAAGGAGATTAGAGCAGTGCAGAAAAGGGCTCTGCTAGTTTCAGTGACCTTAAAGTACGGTATCATCACTCAACTTTTACATGGCCGATGGTTTAAAAGCTGTGTTTATCTACGCTGGGGCACGTGTGCATAGTATGTTTGGGATTCTACTGCTGGAGGTATAGGACGATGGAAAACTGGATAATTATAGTTATCTCCATTCCAAGTACGTTTTACTGTGGTTTGCCGTTTAGAGTTCTGGATTGAAGTGTTGCACCATTATTTGCACAGCATCTTGTCCAAGGAAAAATGAATGACATTTGTAGAATGGTGGTTTTTAAACCTTTCACTGTAATTTTAGCTTCAATGAGCACTGGGGGTGAAAGGTATGTAGAAAATTGTCACTCAGCGATAATAAAATTTTCACACCAAGCCCTTGGCAATGTTTCAAAGCATCCCACCATTCCCCCACTTACTGTACAGACTGTTAATGTACTTAGCCGTGAGTGGGAGCATCTGCTGACCAGAAATTGGGCATAATTATACATCCAGATAGCCACAAGGTAGCAGTGTCATTACTTATGAAAAGTCTACTCTATAGGGTGGTGCAGCCAGGACTGGGAGTCTTGTCAAAGGATTAGATGGACCTCACAACATCTGCATGTTAATTTAGAAATACGTCAAATTGACTGTTTGTTAATAATCTTTCAAAATCTTTCCAAAATTATTAAGGTGTGCTCAAATGTCAGGTGTGACTTGCTCAGGGAAATACATTTATACTGGACAAAAACAGCATAAAGCACATTAAACTATATGCTACATTTGAAAATGTTGACCTCTTGAAAAGGAAATTTGGTATTAAGAATAAATAGAAGGGATCATGGCAATTCAATTGGGAAAGCCAATATTCTACAAAAAAAAAATCATTTGATGAAAAATTCCTATAGTATTGTATTTGTCTTGTCAATAAAGCTGATTTAATCATTTGTTTTATGAGAGTAAAAAACTATGCTAGCAAAGAACCATGTCTCAGTTTCTTGATTTTCAGCATAGTGCCAAATATGCTTCAGTAACACCATCTGGACCAAATCCCTTTGTGACCCCCTCCCTCCAAACCTGTCCAAATAATTTGGTTAAACATCCTGTCTACAAATGAGGGACAGAGGTGATGGCCAAACCTTACTTGGGCCATGTTACAAGCCACCCTGCAGTGTGTTTTTGGGTCATCCAGAGAGGAAATGAAAGGAAAACTGTTTTTAAAGAGTCGTTTGTGCGTGACTCACCGAGAAACCTGCTGCTCTCCTGCTAAATTTACACAACTTTCACGTAGGCCAGAACAACTCTGTTTACTTGAAGCATAGTTAACCATGGGATTGCGGTATAAATCTGTATTTAAGTCCAGTAAAGTTTCTAAAGTTGCAAATTTCTGCTGGAGGAATATGTTATTAATTGTCTGAGGTTACAGTTTGGGGATGCCACGTTTTTCATGTTGTATAATCTTTATTTTTTTTGCATTTAATCCATGTTACTTTTACTCACAATGTTTGTCATCCAGTGTGAAATCGTTTAGCTGTTTGAAAACCTGCCAAGTAGTCAGAGTATGCTGTCCACTTGCCTTGTTTAAAATGGATCCCATTTTGTCGTCACAAGTCTGAAGCTGCAGATGTCATATAATCTTGCTCATTGTCACATAATCAGAGAAACTTTCTGTTAAATTCTTCTTCGATTTTTATTACCGTCAGAATCCAAAAGACAGACTTTTGACTCCACAATGAATTTTGACCATTATGATTTCCATATTGTCCTCGGGTCTCAGAGGCACGTGCACCGTGTGGGTTTTCTCTGGAACCTTCAGTTTCCAGCCACATTTCAAAGACATGCATGGTAGGCTGATTGAACCCCATAAATTGCCCATATGAACGGCAATTCCAGAGTGTGAGCGTGAATGATTGTCTGTCTCCAACAACCCCATGACCCTTGTGAGGATTACATGGTTCAGAAAATGAATTAGAGGAATACAATAGTGTGCCTCGAAAGATGTGTCAAAAATATGGTCTTAAAGGGGGTTTTGTTTTGAATAACAATGCAATTTAGCATCATTTTGAATTGAATGATTTTATTGTCAATATATATGAGTGTAATGAGATCTACAGCTTCACCATGATGTGCACAAATAAATAATAATAATCAATAAATACGTTATTAATAATAAAGTAGTCAGTATGGTAACAACATAAGTGGTCAACATAGGTAGTCAGTTTGCTATTTAAAATGTTTTAAATGTTTAAAATGATTTTTCTTTTGAATTAACTTGAACCGAAATTCCATACAAAACGTGTGTACATATATATAGGGTATTAGCGGCTACATGTCTACAGTATGTCTGTATTAGTAGCAATGAAGTAGATGTTTGTGGGGGAAAATGACAGCTAAAAAAAAATAAACAAATCCCACTGACCCATAATTGAATATAATTGAATTTAAAGTCAAATTGAATTACTCAATTAGTGCACTGGAGTTTGGTTTACGATGATCTTTTCTAACAGCTCTGGCCTCATGGCCTTTTTTTTCCATTTAGGAAAAGCTCCAACTGGCTGTGTGTGTGGAATTACACCGGGGGATCCAAGCATGGCAAGCGCACAGAAAAGAAAACAGCTGTCAGACAATGAATTACTGTTCTGTCACTAGACAAGTGCTTCTCTGAGGATTGGATAAGGAAGCTGGAAGTGTGTAGAGAATCACACACGACCATGCACTTCATCACGTGCACAAATAAACAGCACCATCTCTTACGCACCTGATAAAAGTGCAATAAAAGTCAATCTTTTGATCTTAACCAAAATACATAAAGTCAAATCTCTATATTAAGCGACACCGTTCAGCACCGCAGTCCAAACTAAGCTTAGCGAATTTACCACTGTGTATAAACATTTTAGCAATTTTCCAAAAATGCTTTTCTTTTTCTGGCAATGGCTGGAGAAGGTCTACGCTTGCCGCACACTTTGGCAGAAGCGTGGCTTTGCAGTACAAACAGAGCACATCCTCAGACTGACCCCTGTGAACCCAGCCGGCGGCTCCACACACTGATCCCGGAGACCAGAGATCTCAATGCAGCCTCTCACACACTACTGTGAGCGACTGAAGCTGTCAGCATAGAAAAGCCTCTTTCAGGAACTTGCACCGGAGGCCTCTATGTATTTAAAATATTTGTCTAATATAGGTATTCATGGCAGCCATATTTGGATACTTTACAGTCTGCCAAGAAAAAAATCATTTAAGCCTATCATTAGTATTTTAGATGCTACATTTTGGTTGTTTTTTTTCTGGTTGACAGGATTACTTCAAAAGATACATAACCAATTTACCTTAAATTTTGGGAAGATGTTGCCTGTGCCATAGAAGTTTCTATTAAATGTTTAGTGGTTGGATACAAATATCCAACTGCAGTCCAGAGGCCGTTTGTGGTTAGATGCTAAGTTTCTGTCAGCCTGTCGCGCATTCTACCAAGATGAATCGCAGCCGGCGGCACAGTCGTAGTGTGGTTAGAACGTTCATGTCTGGATTCTGAGACCAAAGCTCCAGCCTTTTCTGTGCAGAGTTTGCATCATCTCCCCATGTTTGTGTGTGTGTGTGTGTGTGGCAATTCTCTGGGTACTCCTACATCCCAAAACATGCATGGTAGGCCTATCGACCATTTGACATTGTCCTTTGGTATGAGGGTATACATCAGGGGTCTGGAACCTTTTTGACGAAGAGAGCCATAAACAATTCATAGTTTCAAACATAATTCCTTGAGAGCCATACTCAGAATTCAAAAGTAAAAATACATGAAAATGTGAGCATTTATTATTCATTTCACAACTTTAAGGGGAAAAAAAAGTCTGAATTTTTTTGAAAACATTTTTTCACTGTTGCTAATCTATGAGTATCAATGAGAGGATGCATGCAGAAGAGTTTAATGAAGAAAAATGATTTTAAAAAGGCAGGGAGCCATATACACCCATCAAAAGAGCCACATATGGCTCCCGAGCCATATACACCCATCAAAAGAGCCGCATATGTCTCCCGAGCCATAGGTTCCCTACCTTTGGTATACACGATTGCTTATTTGGCTCATCGTGCCTTGTGAGTGACTAGGGACCAATTTAGCATTTAGATGTGGTTGGAAGTTTTGCACTCCATCCTGTTTCTGGGGGTCGATTGGCAGTGGCTTAGATGGGCCCAGAGGACCAACTCAAGGCCTTGGCATGGACGGTGTCACATCAGACACAACTGCGGGTGAGGTGTTAACGTCCCACCCCTCGGTTGTCCACTGCACCCTGGATGGAAATTCTATTTTCTGCATCACTAGCACACACATGACAATGGTCGCACGCATGATTAGATTTCAGTAGACATGTACAGGTACTGAATGTCAGTGCGTGGATTAGAGATTACGTTGTAAAAGGTTGATTTATTAATGTTCACAGGTGATTTATTCTGATACTGGGTTCCCTCTTCTGGTTAAAATGTGTATGCCTTGACTATATGGTGATCACTTGACATGAATTCATTTTTATGAATTAAAAATAAAAATTAAAAAAACAATACAAGCCACCACAAGGGAGGCTCACCAAACTCCCTTGTGGCACATAAAACTGTTGTTTCCTTAAAAGCCCCATTATCACACAAAATGCACTAATTAATCAATAGGATTTTGTCAAAGTCTAGTACAGAAATTCTACTATAAAAATAATGTAATATTGTGCCTGCATAGTTAAAATCAATGATTAAAAGAACTGGGGGTGTTTTTTTCACAAAACATTGGGAAAACATTTGGGCAGAAAAGTAGTCTTCGTCATGCAATTGCTACAATTGAAAGTGGTTCAGAGGAGGAAATAATTCCCCAAAATATGATTACTGGGAGATTTTACCACACAAATTTAAACCAGAGGCAAAAGAGAGCAGTAACCTAGCTGCATCTACATCAGATCACAGGTGCCTATTGAATGGTAAATACTTTACATTTACAATATCATCTGTACAAGCAAGTGTAGCGTTTGAAAAAAAGGCCACCTCAAACTTTGTTTAGTTTTGGGTCCAATGTCATTTTACCCAACTCTTCAATGGCAACACATCATTTTTCACTTGGTCAAAGCAGTCTTCAGTAAAAATGTTTTGATCAAAACAACAGATTAGTCTACTCACCAGTTGGTCCATAACCTTTTACATCAGAGCTGGGCTTTGGCTGCAGGTTTTTGTTCCAAGCAATTCAGCACTGACAACTTATCCAATGAGGTTTCTGTGGAAACAAGTAGCACCTGATTGCAATCTAGCAATTATACCTGTAGAGAGCCAGATTGGTGAAAAGGTGTTTTCTTAATGGGTTGAAATGACATGTGACACTATATAGTTTTCAAGCTCTATTTGTGTTTGTACACTCATCTAAAACAGCAAATGGTCAGATGTTAAAATTATTACAAGAACAGCAATTGATATTTTTAGGGTGTGTCATACAGTTTTAGATATCAAGGCTAAAATGAGTTAAACAGCGACATAAATAATTTAAATCCATAGGAGTCCTCAATGTTGTAGTTAAAAAATATTTTAGGAATATGCATTAGATGACACATGATCTCTCTCACCACAAGAATAATATAATGTTTGGAAGGGAGACTTAAGCAGTGTCTCCGCCCACTACAAAGTTGCCATTCGCTTGAGCTCATCTCCAAAGACTATAGCTGGAAGGAGTATGCACATTCCTCAAACAGAGATTTGAGATGAGTGAAAAGTTTTCCACCCTTCAGATAAACACAAGTTTGATAGCTGCAGGACTGATATGATGACGATAGACTGTTGAAAATCCTATTAAAATGAACTTTATTCAACCCATTACCCTGCAAAACCAAGCACATGAGTGCAGTTTATTTGTGGATTATGTGTGTGAGTGTGTTATTTTTTTGTCTCCAGGGTATCACAGCTGTGGGTGTGAACCAGTATGACCACAGTGTGTTCTCAGAACTCTGTAATGGCTGCTTTGAATAAGGAAAGAAAAAAAAGATAAGAGGAAGAGAGGATAAAAAAGGGATTAAAAAAAACTGTTACTAAATTCCTGCAAAGAACATAATGAGCGCATTTTTGTCACATGCTTAGTTTTCAGGCTGGGCTTTATTTTATGCTGCAGCACTAATTTGAAATAGTTATATTTTATGGCATTGTTACACCCCACGCATGTTGTTAACTGCTTACAATGAGTTGCATGTGTACAGCTGCCCAAAACACTATATTTTCAGAATAGCTGAACACTAACACCACACATCTTATAAACCACTCAGCAAAACACTTTCTTTAATAGCTGTCCTTTAAATATCTATCTAGTGCAGTGTTTTTCAACCTTTTTTGAGCCACGGCACATTTTTTACATTGGAAAAATTTGTGGCACACCACTAACCAAAAATTTTACAAAATGACACTCTGTATAGTATATTTACTACAGCACGGACACTGGACAATTACATCATATTTGCAGAAAACTATTAATAAATGTTAATTTAAAAAAAAAGGATATTGGATATTTTCTCACGGCACACCTGACGATCTCTCACGGCACACTAGTGTGCCACGGCACAGTGGTTGAAAATCACTGATCTAGTGCATGGGGGGTGCAAAATTGGGCCGCATTCATAAAAATCCAAACATGTAAGGGCCAACTTGAGATCTTCGTAGTATATTGCCTTCAGTGGTGTGCCGTCAGGGCCTTAAAGGCCTTCTCTGCTGGCCTCAGAAATATCTGAATTACAGACTGATGTTAATTATATTTTGTCCATGAATACTTATTAAATAATTCCAAATTGTCTGTTCGCTTCCTTTCATTGCTTTTCCCTCTGGTTGCACTGCTTCCAGATGTGTGTTTTCATATTGAAGCATTTAACCAATCACATTTCAGCCATTTTTTGTTGCCAGGGTCAGAAATATGGCTCAAAGCTTTCACAATCAGTTCTGCGGGCTCTGCTGCATCAAACAAGCGTCGATAAGACTGTTGCTTTTAACCAATCAGATTTTGAGTTGCCTTCTCGCAGGCGTAGGGATACGTCATTGCTTTTCACCAACTATGATTGGCTAGGGATAGAGTGGAGTAGCCAGAGCTACCAAACTGAAACTGGTGCGAGCAGTCTATCAGCCCATTTCGTGGTGCAGACCACCTTTGCAAACTTCACATAACCTGTGCATGAGCTCTGCTAACAAAGTACTTCCTCATACCAAGGGTGCCTCAACTCTCATTGAGCAACCCAGCTTCTCTTTTCAGTGTTAAGGAGTTTGCAGCATTCATTTGATAAACAATCCATTCTGTCGTCTTTCCAAGCAGCATATTTATACATGTCCAGCAAATTATGAACACATTATCACTGATTACATTCAGTTTATATCGCTGTCTTTTTGCAAGCCCTCTAGTAAAAGCGAGAAATCTTAAACTTTACTCCCACATGGAATATTTGTTCTCGCAGAGAGCCTAATGTGAATATGATTTTATTTCAGTATGTTTTTTTTCCATTAAAGTTTTTAAGAGACTTGTGTCTGGTGGTCTGTGACCTTTTACTGACAGTCATTAAAACTTTATATATCTTTAATAGCTTTTAACAGTTTGTAAATGTAACTCTGGAGGAATTTCATTTGCAACTTTGCTCTTATACTGTCTGCTTGAGCTTATCACTCCCCCTCAATGATATACACAAAAAGTATGTACATACAAAAAAATTCCAATTACTGAGACTAGACACCACATTAATAAATACCCTAGCGGAACTTTGCCGGTCCAAACCCAGCTGTCAGTATGGTAAAGACCACTCTCCAAACTCTCGTGTCTCCATAAAAACTTGCATCTGGAAAATATTCTTCTCTCCAACTGAGAGGGAAAACGATGAGAAATCCCAAGAAGGTCACTCTCCAACCCCTGCAGTGGAAAAGACATCAGAGGATAGTTGAGCTCTCAGACAATCAGGAAGGACAGACTGGAGGATACGTATATGAAAAGTATCTAAGCTATGCAGCTGCGCTGTTTACTCAAAGGTAAAACAGATAATTATACAGGGATTCACGCTGCAGTCTGTTTTAGCTCTCACCCTCCTCCTGCCAACTCTTTGAGGTACGTCAGTGTGGTCTTTCACAACTCAGACAACTGGAAAGTTAAACTCACAGCTCCCTCAAATTAAAATGGAATTATTGTTTGATGCTCCATTCCAAATTAAGGAGTCTGGATTCAAGCCCCTTTGGTGCTTTCTCTACATAACTTAACGACTTAAAGAATTTACCACAAATAAGAAGGGTCTCTAACGTGGGAATTAAGTTGTGCTTGAAAAGGAATTGGTGGAAAAAAGCTATGGGTGCAAATACAGCTCATCTGTGGTTCTGGTTAATATGAGACACTTTCCCAAAAGCAAACACACTGGTTTTCTCACCTGTCTGTCACCTATCATTGGATTGGATGACTTTATTCATTCTGTATTCGGGAAATTTCATAACTAAGAAGGTGTGTAGCTTATATTGAATAGAAAGTTAAATGGAGAATTAAATGAAAAGAGAAACCTGCTCTAATTAGGGAGAATTACTGTACAGCATGGCACAAATTAAACATGTGATGTTACTAAGGACATTTTTCTCAGATAGTTCTATATCTAGAACATAATCACATGTATTTTAAGGTTGTAAGAGAAGCCACGTCTTTATATAAAGCAAAACCAAAATAAGCGACAGGGAGACAATGTGGGTTTTCTTTGCTGTTTGAAAGTGGCATTTTCCATACACTGGACAACTGTTATGATAGAAGAGCCTATTCAGTGGGGCCTCAAAATTCCAGCACCCTTGCGAGAGTTCAACTCCATGGCTATCAAAAAATAAAGTCTGTCTGTGTACAATAGTTTTCGTTTGAGTTCTTTTGCTTTTAAGGAGAATTATAGACTCACACATTCACACCTTGGTAACATTGGCAAACTCAAGGTAGTTATCATTGTTTTCAAGTTCACAGTGCTTCTTTTTACAACTCAAGAATGTTAAAAATGAGGATTGTCAGTCACAACTGTGATTCAAATCACCTTCACATTCCATGATCGTCATTTGTTAATACTGACTAGACTACTGCACATACACCGAATGGTAAAGAATGCCAGAATGTACATAAAGGGTTTAGATTGTTGACAGATGATTTTCCGACCAATACATTGGTTCATAATCTAATCTCAAACAAGCCTAAACTAGATCAACTCAGTCAGATATTTGCCAACTATACATTACCCATGTATGCATGATTAGTTTGACTATGGAAATTCCTGATCAACCATAGCCTGTCAGATTGTTATGGCTGGGGGTAATAACTAATTTAATTAAGTGAGTGTGTTAATAATCTGATCCCATTCAGAAAATATAATACTGTGTCATACATTGAATTACAGTGAAATGTGGTCTGATCCAGATCTTTTTTTCCCCCAATCTGACAACCATTAGCTGATTGTACTCCATATGGAACTTCTACTTGATTGTCAATGTGCAGCTGCTCGCTATGAGCGGGATTCTAATCAGAGAAAGTTTGATGAACAGGCGGAGATTCATTTAAAAAAGAAAGATTTTCAGTGTTTGCAAATTTCTTCACATTCAGCTTCAGTTTAGTCTGACAGTAGATGGCCACTATTGAATGAGTTTCTGCTTGGGCCTGCTGGGACCAACAGGCTCTCACAGCAGGGAACTCATCTAAAAAGCATCTGAATAGCAACGTCAGTGAAAAGAGAAACTCTTACTCTTCTTTTTTTTGGTGAACAAAGTTTGGATGCATTTAGACTTGGTTTCTTGGAGAATGCACACCACAACTATCTTTCACCCATATAAAACATAAATATATGTTTGGCTCAAATGGCAGGTGGCCTATCTTTCCCTTCACAGACCCGACCAAAAAAAACGTACAAAGGTCAGTTAAAGGACTGATTATGCAGGCAAGTATAGTAAAGATGTATTGTGTCCATATTACATTTTTTTTTACATCTCCCCTTAATGTTTATTCATTTTATCACGGCGTACTTAAAATAACTCAATTTTCCAAATAAGATGAAGAATACTTCTCACAGGGAAACACAACTTAAACCTCAGCCTGTTTTGGCATCTTTTGAATGGAAATACGCAGTTTTTTTGTGCATGTTAAATGTACATTTTAAGGTTTAAAAAAATCATAGATTTGCATATATTTACTTCTATCCGATTTCGCTACCCTAATTTGGGATATGATAAATATTGAAGGTTGAGATAAGTGGGTAAAGGATCACTCTACAATGCAACATTTTAATTATACTTTCAAAGTTCGCAGTTTAAACTATTATAAACAGTAAAGCCCCAAACCTCTGACAAAAATAAGTTCTTTGCATTTTTAAATGCACAGACAATCTCACCAGACAAACGTGCTCGGCTCACTAAATTGATGACCAATTTAATAAAACCCAATTTAAATCCACATCAACTTCAAATGTTTTACTAAGTTAGACTTTTCTCCCAATATTTCCTTTGCAAATTGGCAATAATTCAATAATCAACTCTTATTGTCATGTAACATAACATTAGGATATATTTTGATATATCGATATAATGATATATTTTTGCTTGTGAGTTTAAGTCATCAGATTTCTACTATATATAAATAAACTAATATACTATACGGAAAACAAATACATACATTTTAAAAATTTGACCTTTTTTATGTGAAATACTGTCGCACAAAGTATTTTAGTATGCAGATTGTGCATTCCTTACGCCTCTGAGAATGATGAAAATAGTGTTTAAACACCCTAAAATTACACCAATTGGGAGTTGCACAAGATTCCCCTCAGCTAGGATGCAATTCATCAAAATATTGTCTCACACTTCGTAAAATCACTTGTAGCTGTAATAAAACCTTCTATATAATTATGTATTATATTTTTAAAATTATACATTCACTCACTGAGGATTTTTTTAGGAGGCTTTCGGTCCATTTCGACATGATGTTTCAGATTAGTCGACTACACATCCATGATAACAAGCCTTTCCCCATGGTGCTCTATTGGGTTGAGATCTGGTAACTGGAGGCTGTTTGAGTACTTTGAACTCATTGTCAAGTTTAAGTAACTAGTCTGCGGTGATTCAAGCTTTATGATGTGGCTATTATGGCTGGAGGTAGCCATCAAAATCTGGGCTGTGGTAGATCAATCGATCAATGGATGGGTGGATGGATGGATGGATGGATGGATGGATGGATGGATGGATGGATGGATGGGAGGGTGGGTGGGTGGGTGTATGGGTGGATGGATGGATGGATGGATGGATGGATGGATGGATGGATGGATGGATGGATGGATGGATGGATGGATGGATGGGTGGATGGATGGGTGGATGGATGGAAGGATGGAAGAATGGATGAATGGTTGGACGGATGAATGGATGGGGAGACAGACAGACAGACAGAAAGTGACATGGTGGAAGACTGGTTAGCTGCCTCATAGTTCTAGGATTGCAAATTCCAATCATCCTGTATGCAGATGTGTATCTACTCCTTGTGTCGGTGTGGGTTTTCTCCAGATGCTCCAGTTTCTCTTCACATTCTAAAAACATGAAAAATAGGCAGATTAACAATTTAAATTGTCTTGAGGAATTAGTGCTAGCATGAATGGTTGGTTGTTCATCTCCTGCCCTTGGATTGGCTAGTTGGTGCGCTAAGGAAAATGAATGAATATTGGATTTTCATTAATAGCAAAAGATACATCCGGATCTAAAGGAGATATCAAGAGAATAATGCCTCTATTGTACATACCTGTCCAGCTCAAGATTGATGGTAAAATCTCCTATGGATTTGTTTGGTAAATTCCACATCTACGCAACAGGGTCAAGCAGTGAGTGAGTGCAGAGGAAGAATTGTGGTGGCAGTTAAAAGGGTCAGGCGGAATAGAAAAAAGTATTTTCAATAAGAAAACGCTTTTATACAAAACTTCTGATCCATTTTTCTTACTTAAACTCCACTAGGATAAATATATGTAGCTATCAGGATGAAGGCACATCCATTTGACTTTGATCAGTGAAAATGACTTGATTAAAACTAATGGGGTGGAAAAGAGCAAAGGCAGGACATGAGACATCCGTCGTTATTCTCATATATTTTATTGATGAAAACATCATTAAATTTGGACCCATTGGACATAAAACATAACATAGCAAAAAGCTATAGAGAACATATCCATGAAAGTCTGATCACAGATTCAAAATCGCTGCGGAATAGGCAGTCTCCTTTAGTGATAAACATTGATTTGAGAAAAAAAAGTACATATACAAGACGATGAACTTTAATCTTTGTTTTCCATATTGTTCTATGAAACACTGCATCAGGAACATATTGGAACCAACAAAAGTGAGGACAATGCAGCAATCCATAATGTCAAGTTGATAAGCACAATCAATACTTAACAGGCAGATTGTGAATTAGGTGAATTGGCAAAGCTGGAGGATGTAATAATGTATGTACATTGTATTAAAATGTGGCTACATGTAGCATTCAAGACATTAAATAAGCAGCTACATTACAACACTTCAGCTCAAAGATTTGTTGTACATTCCCATGATTTTTTTTCTTTCTCTCTTGAAAGAAATCTGGTGATAAAAAAAGCAATAATTCTTTTGGTGGAAGCAGCACTGTCATTATTTTGTGATCCAGTTTGCACATTGAAGCAGGGCAGCTCTCGAGATGAGAAACCCCGTCACCAGCTGCACCCATCTCTCCAGACAGATACTCTCCAGCTCTGTTTTTTTCTCCCTTACGTATTTCTCTCTGCCTTTGTTTTTTAAACACAATCTATTGCCACACATTCGTAATCCAAGACCAAATCAACAGCTTTTATCAATGTACTACCTCCTACCACAGCGGATCCTCAAAATATTTGGCAGAGTATTTTTTTTTAACTCTCGAAAGAGCATCTGCAGAGGCAAAACAAACCGGACCGCTTGAGTAGCAGCTGAGGAATTCCCTGTCAGGGTGCTACAGCAAATAGTGTCTTATCAACTGAGGTGTCATGGCAAATATTCTTCAAGCAGCAGCTCTGTCTGACTCCCTCTGATTGACAGTATTTACTCTCATTTCGTCGCTTTGTAGCACCGCCAAGGAGCCTCTTGTCATTATTGTTGTTTTTACATTAGGTAAGAATTATACGCTACCTGTGGTACAACATTTTATGGAACCTGGCATAAGCCAAAACAGAACAAATTTTATAATACACATAGATGAACATGAAATGGATCTCTTGTACACCCTGAACATGTAGGATGGCTTCAAGTACATAATTGCTTATGCTATCAAAGTGGCTATTGACCTCTGACCTGAATGAACTTGGTGCAGTTTCCCAGGTGAGAGGGGAGTGGGGGGAGGGAATCAGCCTATTTCCTACAAAATATACTGATAACTTTGAGTTTTACTTTGGTCAAGTGCTTTCATTTGTTACAAACAATATCAGAATTCTTGGTGGGGCGAATGATAAATGAGGGTTTGAGGATACTATACTGTTCTTAACTCTATACTTCCTGGTTATTATAATCTATGCCTGCGATTGTCTGTCCACCATTTCAGGGTGTCCCCTGCCTCTGACCCGAACTCAGCTGGGATAGGCTCCAGCACCCCCCATGGCCTTAGTGAGGATAAAGCAGTTTGGAAAATGAGATGAGATAATCTATGCCCATTTCTGCTTTTATACAAAACATGAGTCATGGTCTTTTTTTGCAAATACTGGTCTTTGCAGGTGTATCTCACATATACGCAATAGCCTTCCTGGTGCCTGCTCGTTCTTTTCTGGCGATAGGCACTTAAGCACACATTCGTATGTATAAATAGAAAGAGCTTTCGCTTTGCTCCCTGAAACAAAACAGGGTTTCAAAGTAAGAAAAAGTCTAAAATCTTTGGTCCATAACAACCACATCGATACAAATGAAAAGGAGTTGCTGATTTAATAAGCCAATTAATTCAAATGGCAGATTCTATTGTCCCTACATTGAAAATAGGTTAGATTGGTTGATGTATTTCCCTTCAGATGTGACCTGGCGTTAATGTCAACTCACCAGGCACTGATGCAGATTTTGCGTTCACTTGTTGATTGTGACGAATGTAATAATTCTAAAAATCAAGAGATATTCACATTGGCTGAAAGTTTACTGTTTTGTTATCTATTTATCAGTCATACTCAAAGTATGAACAAAAAACACAAGCTTTGATGCAAAACATTTTTAAAATAAAAGACTCCCTTTACTGGCAGCTGCCAAATAGTTAGTTTGTAGACAACTGTGCTCCTGATCAAATAAATTTCACCTTCTTCTCCACTCTGGGTTTGCTCAGTTGCAGGGCAGCCAGGTGGAGTAGGCAGGCTGCTGGCAGGCAAACATTGGCTGCACCTGGGCAACGTAGTAGTTACTGAAATTACCATCTGCCACATAAGGAGCAGGTTGGTAGTAACAGGTGACGTTGGCCACATTGGGAATGACGTTCTGCTCGGCTAGAACGCGAACCGCGAGCATGGCGATGAGCCCTAGGGTTTGTCGCCTCTCGTGTCCCATGAGACAAACCGTGCTCTCGTTGACCACCCCGTGGAGCGTCATCAGGTAGTCGTACTTGCGGTCCTCCAGGCCCACAAAGTGGTTTTGAAGGTAGGACTCCAGCTTGCGCTGTTGTTCGCCAATATCGGGAAAGTCGATGAAGAAGCGGGAGCACATGTAACGCTGCAGGGACTTCATCTCCGTTTCGGACGTGGCCTGGAAGCCCCTCACCAGTAGGTGACAGTACTTGAGCAAGCCGCCACCTCGGATCTCCTCCGGGTTGCGGGTGCAGATGATCTTGTGACGTAGGTGATCCAAGGCCTGGCCGAAGTCACCGAATACGCTCTCGCCCATAATTGTAGGGTGGAAAGTCGCGGTCATGGCGTTCTTGGAGCACTCATAGAAGAGTAGGAGGGAGTTCAGCCTGATCTGGAAGGAGTCCACGCTGAACTCAAATTGACGGCGAAGAGAGTCGACGAACTTCAGCTCGACATTCTTGCCCCGATTGTTGGAGAGAGAAATGAGGCTCCAGCGGTCTGAGTCGTTACACACCTTCACCATCTTCTGCACGTAGGCTTCCTGTGAGAGGCAAGATATTGCAAGGATAAGAAACATATTGCACATGCAAAAGTGCAATTAGTTGTAGCTTTTCCAATATATTCTTCTTTGCGGAACCAAAGATTATCCTCGGATAGTACTAGATCTACAATTCCGAGCTCAAGTTACCTTTCAAATTGGTTTAACTTAATCCTCTCCGGCATCCTTTAGTATCACCGAATGAATCAAATTTCCAATAAAGTGCTTGCAATATAATTGCAAGACTGTAATTAAATCTCACCGTGTAAATATAAAATCAATATGGCTGATTTTGCAAAATTATTTGTAATCTGGAAGCCTACCTTTAACGTTAAAGGGGTAATCCTCTCTTTATTCACACCGTCTGGTAAAAAGTCCAGAAGACAATCCAGAACAATGTCCTTGACAACCTGGAAGTCCCTTTCTCCTTTCATATCGGCGCAAAAAATAAGATCGAGATCCTTGAAACCCAAGCCATTGTCTTCGTGAAGTACGTGGCTGGCCGCAGAACCGTTTAACCGAACGTCCCGGACGTGGATTTGTTTCTCCTCCATCCTGCTGCGGACCGCTTTGACAATCTGTCGGGGCTGCATCTGCAGCGTGGGGAAATTGCCCCGTCCGTGGATGGGGATGGTGTCCGTCAGGATGGCGTCCAGACGCTGCACTTGTTCCCAACTCAAGACGCTGACATTGGAGCCTTCTGTTTCCGGGAGACGGCTACTGTCGCTCTCCGTCATCCTGGCGCAGGAATCGAACCCGAGTTTCTCAACTTCAAAACAAATGCCAACAATGGAGTCAATGCGCAATGACGCTCGGGTTCAGCTTCTTGTGCTGACTTGAACGCCGTGTGCATTGAATAGTAGCATTTAGACAAAGAAAACAAATGGACGTAAAAAAACAAGAGTGTGCAATGTCGCTTTTACGCAACAAGTGTGTGCGCGTGTTTTTTTTCGCCCCGCAACTGCTCACTTGAAGTTTGCGCTGAAGTGCGCTCAGTCAAAAAGACGCTCCCGTGGAAAGTGAAGCACGACGTTGTGCTTTACCAGCGTTTGCTCCAGTGCTGCGGCGGATGTGTGCGCACAGGCTCTTTGAAGGTGCTATATGAATGACACAGGAGCTGCTTGGCTTATCCGGCTCCATTCCTCAAAGACACGCCTAGGATTTGGAGTTGCCCAATAATTTGCATGAAAAAACGACACCCCGATTCACAATTCTCTCTCTTCCCCTCTCTCTCTCAATTGCTCTCTTGCTCAGTCTCCCTGCCTCTCTCTCACTTTCTCTCTATATCTCTCTCTCTCTTTCGCTCTATATCTCTCTCTCTTTCGCTCTATATATCTCTCTTTCGCTCTATATCTCTCTCACTTTCTGTCTCTCTCACTTTCTCTGTCTCTCCCTCTCCCTCTCCCTCTCCCTCTCCCTCTCCCTCTCTCTCTCTCTCTCTCTCTCTCTCTCTCTCTCTCTCTCTCTCTCTCTCTCTCTCTCTCTCTCTCTCTCTCTCTCTCTCTCTCTCTCTCTCTCTCTCTCTCTCTCTCTCTCTCTCTCTCTCTCTCTCTCTCTCTCTCTCTCTCTCTCTCTCTCTCTCTCTCTCTCTCTCTCTCTCTCTCTCTCTCTCTCTCTCTCTCTCTCTCTCTCTCTCTCTCTCTCTCTCTCTCTCTCTCTCTCTCTCTCTCTCTCTCTCTCTCTCTCTCTCTCTCTCTCTCTCTCTCTCTCTCTCTCTCTCTCTCTCTCTCTCTCCTCTCTCTCTCTCTCTCTCTCTCTCTCTCTCTCTCTCTCTCTCTCTCTCTCTCTCTCTCTCTCTCTCTCTCACCCCCTCTCTCTATCTATGACTTGATGCCTTTTCAGTATATATTCCAACTTTCAAGAAAAACTACACGTGCCCTTGCGAGATCCAACTTGCTATTTAGTGGTGGCGAACACGTGGCTCTATATATATTGTGGCTCTTTGCCTCGTTTCATGTTTCTCTTGTTTTTATCCTCAAGAATTCTTTACAATTCATATGATCATTTGATAGTTATCATCATGAGATTTCCTTTTATTTCATGCTGAGTTCAGAGGAGCAAAAATTGCATTTGACACAGATCTGTTGATGAATAATATCTTCAGAAACAACCAGACAAGGCTAAAGAGTGTCAGGGGTCTCACTTAAGGTGACAACCTCGTGAAAAAATCTGATTTACTGCATGGCTAGGAGACAAAAATCCACTCATTTATGTCCCCTCCAGTGCCTCTTCAAGCTTTCTTTACAGAGATAACTTGAATTCCAGGGAAGTCACCTTAGTTTTGCTTTGGTTTTCCATGTGCTGCTTACAGACAAAGGTTTTAACTGTGGTTTGAGTGCCAGACGCATGACTGACAATAATGTAATTTCCTTCCTGTTTTTCAATCGAAATGCTTCAGACACAGTCGTTAAAAAGATATCTGTAGAATCGCTCCTGTCAAGAAATTGTCGGACGGGACTTTGTGGGGGTCTCTGGAGAGCAGAAGCGACAGTAATCAGTCTAACAAAGCGAATCCTTCATTTCGCTTGTGTTAAATCCCAGGGGCATGGTGTGTTTGGTTTCACGTTTTTTTTCTTTTGCAGATTAAAGATAAAGGTTACAAAGTGTATCATGTTTCACAAGGAAGATTGGGAGGCCCATCTCACTTAATCTTCTTTATTAAAGGGTCTTTGTAGGCATAAAGTCTACAGGTCCATTGGCAACCACCCAGAGATAGATTCTGGTGAGGCACTTTAGGGACTATTATATTGTTTTGATATGTTGTACATTTGGTACTTCAAGTTGGAATCCATATTATCCTCACGGGAGTCATGGGGGTGCTGGAGCCTATCCCAGCCAGCAAGCAGGGGACACCCTGAATTGGTTGCAATTGGTTCAGGTACACACCACCCATGCATGTTTTGGGGATGTTGGAAGAAAACTAAAGTACCCAGAGCAAAACCCATCCACTTACAAACTCCACACAAGAAGGTTGGAATAAACTGGGGATTGTACCCTTGTTCACAGAACCATGAGGCGGACGTGCTAACCAATCGTCCACCGGGCTGCTCATCATTATGTTCTCTTGCAAATTTACTGGTCACATAGAATAACAACTGTAGGACCAATAATACTCCTACTATTTCTAAAATAGAAGATCATAGGTTGAACTATGAGCAGGTTTCAAACTCAGTTGAAAAGAATATTCCAACCAGACAGACATTTTTATTATGCATCAGGGACAGACTGGAGTCTGCATTGTGTACGTATGTGAATGGGGAGGCAGATGTCAACATTAGGGCAGGATTTGCACTGCATGACTAAATTCAGCCATCCCTTTTCTATAACGCTTGTCCTCACTTGGCTCATTGGTAAGCTGAAACCTATCCCAGTTGTCTTGGTAGACAGGTTGGCAGCCAATCACACATTAGGTGATATGCCATAAACAACCATTCAGGCTCATATTCTTATCTATAATTAATGGGATCTTTGATTAACCAGAGTACTCAAAAAACTTAAACTTGAGGAACATTAAGGAGATGACCATCAAAGTAAGATACACTCAATACACGACTGCCTTAATTAAGACCAACATGTGATATGTATATAAAAAAAAAAAAATAAATAAAAAAAAAAAAAAAAAAATATATATATATATATATATATATATATATATATATATATATATATATATATATATATATACACACACACATATACATATATATACACATACATATATATATACATATATATATGTTTATTTATTTTTTCACTTATTTATTACCTATTTATTCATATCTAAAATGTATTTTCCTGTGTCTGTCTTCTCACCCTCTTGCTACTACAACGGTGAATTTCCCAAATACGGGATGAATAAAGTATCTAATCTAATCTAGTTATTTATTTATTTTTGATCTTGAGGAAAAAAAATGAAAATGGTAGCCAAAGTTACCTTTCTTCAAAGAAGAAATATTGGCTTTTGGCCAAGACATGACCAAGTGGACATGAATGGTTCCCAATGAAACTAATGGGCAGGGTTGTCTTATCCAAAGTTCTAGGGTGCACTAAATCCCAGGGTCCTCTGATGGAGAGGGACCGACAAAGCATGAGTGTTTAACGTTTAACAATATTGCAAATGATTGATTCTCTATAAGCACAAATATGGACAATTCTGGGGATCTCATATTTACACAGAGCATCTTTTACTTCATTAGAAATTATTTTTGGGGAGCGGGGGTTTGAAAAGGCAATTTTTTGGGGGATATTCTCTAAAAGTAGTTGACATTTGTATGTTTCATATTTATACATAGATAAATATGCTTGGATAAATACAAGATTAGGTGTAATTTGTTCTTACTTTGTTTTACAGCATACATTTCTTCAATAGGCACAGGCAACTTGTAAACGAGCCATCAGCAATTCTCAAAATCCTGGCAACAGACGGATGATTTTATTTTCTGAGTTGAACTGAAATTTCCATTCACTCGTTTCCATTGCATCTTGGATTGTGTCACTTAAGCATGAAGAGCATTTAAACGTTGATGAATCCATAGAGTCACATTGGATGATCGGGGAGTTTGAGTCACCTACTAAGGCATGGGCTTGGCACTCTCCAGCAGGTAGGAAGTGATTGAATCGAGCGTCTGGAACGGACTCCTTGCCTGTAAATAATACTATAAGAGAAGTTATCATCAAAATTTCGAGGACGCCCTCGCAACTTTCCCATCTGGCTCACTGGAAAGATGTCCAGGGTCTGTCCTCTCTCATTTCCCAACAGAGAGTTTGCATGCACCGTCCTCAAATCAACCATCTTAAAAAAATCAGTACACCTTGAAACAATAAAAGGCTTAGTTACCTTTGAAGGCTGGACACCTTCTCTATTTCATAGGAATTTCCAGGGTGGAGTGCAAGAACAATGAGATTTGTTCTACGAGGACTAACAGCTGAAATTGCACTTTAATTATTTTGCCTTTGGTGAAGAAACACACACACACACACACACACACCACACAAAATGAATGGAAAAGGGTATTTGATTATTTCCAATAAAATAGTTTACATCTATCTTCACACTAAGTTTTTACACAAGCATTAGGGGTGACATGAAATTCCTATATTTTAAAAAAGGCGGTCATAATACGCCAATCACGCAACATGTAATCATCAAGTCAAGGCAGGTTTGGTATTTCCAAAACAGCTGCAAAAGGTGAATACGTATTGCTTCAATTTCTATTCAGCTCATCATGGCGAGGTGGTAGACTCTTAGCCAGGGGTAGGGAACCTATGGCTCGCAAGCTCGTTCTTCAGATGTGTGCCTATTGGGCCCCACTAATATATAATATATATAGACTCCCTTGTGCATTCATAGTCTCATTGATGTTGTTAAAATAATTGGAAGACGTTTTGTACTTCAAGTGTTGAAATGACAAATAAAGCACACGTTCATTTATTTTGACTTTTAAATTCTGAGTACGATGATTGGCTGGCCATCAACTCAGGGGGTCCAGCACCCCCTGCAACCCTAGTGAGGATAAAGCGGTTGAGAAAATGAGATGAGAATTCTGAATATGGCTCTAAAGGAGTAATATTTAAAAAGTTTCTCGTTCTGTCATAAAGGTTTCCAACCCCTGCCCTAACCCATCCCCGAGGTACGCATATTACAAGTTAGACAATTTCAACGTTCTGGCTGAAATGTTCAGTTGACTTTTGAGGGGTGGGCTTAGCCCCCATGGCCCATTCATGGTGACAGGTCTTATTGTACCATTTAATTCAGATGACCTGCTATCGTGGTGTGATGAAAAAACACCAGTTTAATTCACGGTAATGAGTAATTCATATTTCTCTCACAAGCAATCTCTCTCAGACTACTGATGCAGCACTTTTCCTGCAATTACAACCAATAAAATTTGTAAATCACCCCATTCTGTGTTTAGATCAGGGTCATCACAGTCAATTAGAACCTAAGATGTGCAAATTGTCAGTGGCATACGCAGGGAAGCCAACAGGTCAGTTTTTAGTCAGATTAGTTTCAGGAAAAAAAAGGCTAGGAAATGAATACGGACATTTAATGATGTCACTGTCCTCGCTCAGCTTGTTGTTATTCAATTATAATCACATTCAGACTAAAATCATTGCACAGGTGGGATACTTTATTGCATGCTATTTCTCTTCAACATAAAGAAAATCAATCATACAAACTTAATGGTGGTCTAGCTGAGGTACCCACAATGGTTAAAGAAGAAAAAACAGGAAAATGTGTAAATCAGAACAAAAGAAAATAACTTTTCTATGAAGCTGCTGCATGATAAAGATGTAAAAGCACCTTGAAAATTTGTCAAATCCATTTCCACATTTATTCACCATGCTGAGTCTGGATTTAACCAGAAAAAAATCTACAACAATATATTGGACGATAAGATTTTTGTCTCATTTCATTTTTCTCGAAAAGTGATACCAACAATATCACAGTAAAATCAGCTAGCTGAATGAGCAAGAATGAATGTCAAGTGTCCATCGAATTTAAGATTCTGCCATTTTCTAGTTGGCATGCCAAACCTCAAGATATTGGAGTACTTGAAATAATGAAACACACGTTCTGCACTGTGCTCCCCGTGTGTCTACCATGTGATTTCTTTGGCAACATCACATTAAAATAATTTTGGAAGGTGTTAAAATAAGCCACAAGCCCTTCACAAAAAAAGGTTTCAACCTGCAAATGCCCCAATAGTTTTACGTAAAATGAACAGCATTCACCCATGACACATTCATAACACAATGCAGCATATGTGGAAAACCTGATGTAACACTGTGCATGAACTAGTATAAATTTCTATACTATGAGCACATGAAGTCAGCAGACTGCCAACAATCCTCTGACTTCACTACAATAGAGGTCTTAGCAATCAGTGTTTGTTCCATATTGGCACTGCCATGGGACCTGAAGAAGACCTCTCCACTAAAACTATCTCATCAGGGTTGTCGTGTGCCTTGTAATGGAACAGAAGATCTTGAATAGCCCGTTCTTCAATCTAAGCAGAAGAAAGAAAGCAAAACTCAGGCAAAGGAGGCAAACTTAAGGAAATTGTGGGCAGCGCAATCCCACTCCTTTGGAGGGTAAAAAGAAAAACTGCTGACACCTAAGCCTCGATGATCATACATGTGTTTCATAATGACAACCAGAAAGGCACGAGTGAAAATGGGGCTTAAGGAAGGTGCTGAAAGAAAGCTGGCAATAGAATAACTTGTGGAAAGCTTTTTCCCTATCGTGTTCAGAAAATGGTCTACCACAGGGTGAAAGGGCGGCGTGTTAAGTGAATTCTGCTATGACACAGTTCACGGTGCTGCTATTCTGCAAATGTTCTAATATATAGCGGTACTTGTACTCTTGAACGTCCCTACATAAGAAATGTTCCGGCTACAAAAGCCTCAATGGGAAAATTTTGTCTACATACCGAAGAAATTACTAGTTCCAAAATGCGTCCTGTTGTAGGATCCTGAATTTTATTTTGAACTTGCTGTGATATATTTGCCTGTGGTTATCTTCTAACACTCCACTGGCCTCCCATTGGGCATAAGGAAGTGTGTTTCCATTAGCGCACTCAAAACGGAGGCCAAACCCGTTGCAAACAAAGTAGTGGCCACTGCGGGCGATGAAAGAACAGCCCAGCTCTAGTCGGACCAGGGAGCCAGCGTAACCCTTTTAAAATATTTTTTACGGGACCACGTTGGAGCCGCTCTGGCCGGCGGTGAGATCCTGATTTGTATGCCTTCACCCCTCATTCGTTGCGTAGTTCTAAAACATTTCTTAAGTTTCTCTTTGGGTGCTTAAAGCAGTTTTTTCTCTCCTTCGCATCCAGGAAACAAAGAATGTTATTCCTGGTGTAAGTGAAAAGAAGTGTGCTATATTACCAGTGTTCATGATTCTATTTAAAAACGTATTGAAACAAAAAAACATTTGAGAAACTCATGGATTTTCATCACACTTGGATCTGTAATGCATCACCTATAATAAATGGGGGTGAATTGGACGTTTTTGATAACAACCAGAAAGCCATCGGGGAAAAAGGGTGTATGGTAAGTGATGAACAAAGGCTGGCTAAAGTAATGTTAGAAACCATTTTTCCAACTGTGTCAGAATACAATATTCTACATAGGAAAGGGGACATGATGTCTATTGTGTGTCATGGCACGTGTGCACCTGCGTCAGTCAAACAACCTGGATGAGCGCCAGCGGTTTCTCTCGGCTGCGGATTAGCGCCGCTTCCTGCTGCCGCTCCTCTTCCACGATGGAAGCAAAGGTCACTAAGGGGGGGAGGGGAGGGCTTCCCACTGCTGCCATCATCCACGGCCTATCGGGAGAGATGGGAAGAAAGAGAGTAGATGCATGAAGGGCTGTAATGTCTCAGTGTGAGGACAAAAGGTTACATGAACTACCACTGACAAGCTTCTGAGTGAATAGCTGCCTCTCCACAAGGCTTCAATATACCCGAATAGCCTTTGTGTAACCAGTCTGAATTGTGTAGACTTCAATTCCAGCAAAATGAAGACAAATAGTTGATCTTTAAATGATCTCACAATCTGGGATAGGGATGGAACTGCACTGCACACATTATAAACCACACTTCTTAAGTCTCAGCACCCAACTACTACAAGATAAGATCATTGATGCCACTACATAAAAACTGTAAACCATTGATGGTTGGACATTTTGCCTATCACAGTTTGCTACCATATCGGCGATGAAGGCAAAATAGCTTTGCTAGAACTCATGCAGACAGCCGTTAGTCCAGAGTTAATTGAATACTTTGGAGATTTTAGGAGTACTTATTTTTTGGGGAAAAAAAGGGAATTATTTTTTTTCAAGAAGTGAATTAAAAAATTGCAAATATGCAGGGATGACAGTACTATAATCTTACTCAAACATATATTTTACACTCATCAAAAAAACCTTTAACTAACGTGACCTTATCACTTTTTTCAAGCCATAATGATGCATAAAAATAGCAAAAAGTGAAACTCAACATTGAACGAAAAAGATTTGATTTATTGAGCAGTCAACAGATTTGTTTTAAATTCCTCACTACACTATTATCTTTAAGACATATGGAGACTGCAGAGAGCAAGTTGAATTTTCCCAAAATAACTGAGTTATGATTGTGAGATTAGAAATGCAGCTGAGGTAAAGACAGTTCCAAAGGGTAGAGAGCAATGGCTGGTGCTGCCATTTCTTGACTCTTCAGCTTCATACCAAGAAGAAAATGATTCCTGCTCCCTCTTCTGTATGATATAGTGTGACATGAGGGCTGCCCTTATCATTTCTTATTAGCATCACTGGCCTTACTAGAGACTTACACAGCTGTTTAACATCTGGAGGAATCTTCGAAAATCCGCCGTTGGGTAAACATACAGCACAAGTATGATAGCAGAAATACAACTTTCCAGACTAGCAGGTACTGAGAATAAAAAGGTTAAATTAAAATTTGTACCGAGGTTGTCAATATTTTTTTACAATCAATTATTCCACAAATTGGTGGAATAAATTATTATAATGCAAATTATGATTATTAATAATTATTATTTTAAATTATTTTTATTTTTCTACACAAGTTAATGTCGGAAGAGAGCCAGATATGCTCACCAATAGAATAGGATCAGGCTCATTTCAGAACCCTATTAAGACAATATTAATAGTTTTATGAGATCGTCAATATGTCGAGGATCTAAAATGTCTAATATTGTCATATCGTTTACCCCTCATTTCAAGTACAGTAGTACTTCTACTACAAATGCTTCTCCATACGAAATAATCAAGTTTCGAACAGCCTCAATGAGAGACGCTTTGACAAAAGATATGAAAGAAAGCCAAGTTATCAAACAATTAACTTTAACGAAACGTCAATACACTTGATGCATGCGGGATTTATTTGTTTTAATTGTCGTAGATATCTGCCAACACCTCTTTGGCCTCAAGAACATCGAACAAATTATGTCAATTCAATGTAAAATATTTCTACTACACAAAAAATCCAAGTAACGAAAGGACCTCCGTAATGAATATATATTTCGGAAGTTGGGAAAAAAAAATAACTGTTGAGGAAACTCATTTATTAACTTGATTGCTCAATCAGTCTATTAATCGATTATTTGAAATATATCTAATGTTGTTAGAAGGACACAGGGTTTCTTGAATAATAAATATGACACGACTAGTACATGTACAGTATTTAGGTCTTTGTCAAAAATGTGTTGATTTTGTTAAACAAGTCATTATGACTCAGTCTCTTAGGTCAGGTCAACCTTGCTGACCAGGTCATTTTGTGCTGAGCACATAAATCCGCCACAATCCATATTAGTAAGCACTTTCTTCAGTGTTATTCTAACCAAAATATATAAAAAAATTGGATTCCAAAGATCAATATTTACTGGCCCATGCTGCATAGCTACCAAATTATGACGATTGGTTTACAATTGAAAGAGGAGTAGATTTCAGAAGAAAAAGATTTACAACAATTATTTTAGGGGCACTTTGACAGGAATCAAGCCTGTAAAAAATGGTATTGAAAAAAACTCAAGGAAAATTTATGTTTTATAGTTTGGTTTAAAAAGGCACTTTCTAATATTGGTCACTTGTTCGTGCATAGGATTGGTTGAAATGGCAGTGTGCCCTGATTGAACAATATTTATGTAGTTTTATGTAGTGTTTGTAATCTCTTCTGTAAATGAATTCTCGCTGTCTGGCAATGGCCGGTTTTGAAATTGATCACTGTGCTACCCCATATTATGCAAGTACCTAACTTTTAATTTTTCTTACATGTCCATTAATATCAGGAGTGCTGAGAAGATAGGTAACCTGTCAAGGGTTACCATTGCGTGGCTCGAAACCAATGGTTTTTGAATTTGTTGTTTTCCTATCTCCTGTGCTTCGCCCCCCGACATCAGCAATATGACAATAACCACTAGCCTTAATGGACCACCTGGGTGTGGAGGCATCACATGAGTGAATGTTTTATTTAAGTATAAATAAGGAATAACCAAGCATTATGGAGTCATGACGTCCTGGCAAAAGCTTCCTCCAAAATGTAATGACGGTGCTCTACCAAAGTGTAAGTGTAAAATGAGTAAATACAGTATTATGTATAATTGTTAAATAGCAAAGCTTGGTGTCCTCTTTCAGGATATGCTAAAAATAATGGTGATCACACATTTAGGAAGTCAATTCACACAAATTGAAGAGAGGCACACAGTGTAATTGGATACATTTCACAGACACCTGACCTATACCTTGTGTATGCACAACGGTTGGGGGAGATAGGCTGAGACATGAATTGTGTGTAAAGCAGTGTTTCATGGTAACAGTGCCTTCTAGTGATAGCTGAACAGATTACATGCAAATAACTTACCCAGGTTTCTCCAGCTCAATGCCCTCAGCACATTTGAATGTCACTTTCTTGTTAACAGGTGTAACAGTGACAGGGGATGCTTGAGCTCTGTGGATATTGGGAGTTCCAGCCTGCCCCACTCTGATAAGTAAGTTCTCCTCCTCCTTCATCAGTTCACGAAATGAGCAAGAAGAGGGTGAAGACTGTAATGCCAATGCCCTGATAGGGAGAACAAAACAAAACTGTATTGGGACAGTCCATCTTTATGTGAAATACAATACTGAGTTAATCTAACATTCTAAAACTATCTCTATGATTGCTGTCATTTTTGAATTTATACGTTTTTTTTTATATTTTAACCATTAATTAACTAGTTGAGGCAATTCAACACATTAATTTCCAATGTCTACCAAATTTAACACAATAGAGGAAAATAAAATACGAAAAGTGAAGGGAGCTATTCGCACCTTTTATTGATTTTGGCATTAAACAGAATATAACTAAAGAAAGATTTGGGGGAAAAAAAACAAATTGAGATCATGTGCCAAGAGGTTGAAAAAAAAGAGTAATATAAAAATTGTAACAATAAAAAATGTGTTTCACACGGACTACCACAATTGCATAGACGCACGGATATTTTTTTACACCACTATTTATCCTTCTTATCCTGGAATACACTCACCAGGTCTTCCCACTACTGTTCTTGGATGGCGTGTCTATGGGGGTGGAATTTAATGCTGTGAACTCCACACCGTTCTCCTTACTGGCCAAAGACAATTTCTTCCTTTGCTTCTGGGATAATTTAGTAGAAGCAGTAGAATGTTTGCTGAGGGGGAGGACACTGAAGCCAAGCAGAAAAATACATCCAGTGAGTGTGGAAACAAAAAAAAAAGTGTGCGCGCTGTAAATAGTCTTGGCAAACAACGGCCTAAGCCAGCATGAATGACTTCTGGGATTTTACCTTGCTGGGCTTTTTGGAGCAGCGCTGTGGGTCTGCATAGAGTTGGCTTCCATATCCATGATGGCTCTAAAATCCAAGACTGGAGGTGGATGGGAGGGACTACAAATTGGGGAAAAAACATGTTTTAACATCACAGGCTGTGAATAAAAATTTCATCAGCTAAGGTGCAAAAATGGTTTCATCTACCTGTATATAAAAAATGGGTGCATGTCGATCGACTCTTTTATATAACATTTTGAAGTGGCCTTTTTCAATCATGGTTAATAACTGGTTGTCATTTGCAATCAATGAATAGACAAAAACATTCAAACACACCAGAATTAAAGAATTATTTACTAAGAGGGTCAAATTATACTAAGGATTAATCACTTCAAGATTTCACCAGTGGTTTCACACGACAGTCACTAAAGCATTTTGTAACAAACTAAGTACTGTAGTGGTTTTCTCTGATTGGAAAAAAAATTGGTACCATATCTTGGTCGACGTTTTAGGAAAAAAAAAGGAAAAACAACTTTTTTTTTCCTAAACAGGAACACAATTGGCTGAAAATACCTTTATCTTTTGTTCTTCTAAAAGTCACACGCAATCAACCTAGTATTTACCATTATGAGGAGTTGGCGGTAATAGGATTAATCTTACCTTTGTCGGCTCTTTGGAATATCTTTTGGGGGAGTTGGGAGGCCATGATAGAAGACCTTCTCCTCCTGTGAAAAATGAAATTATTTTTCTTTTTTGTTTTGTACGTTGTTTATTCTCTACAGTATTCCTTCTTCAACACTAACCACAGCCTTCTCCTGAAAGTTTGGTGACGGCATGTCTCTAGGACTGCCCGGCCCCACGCAGCTTCCCTCGGAGTCTGACGTGAGCAGTTCCTGCAGTGATTCTGTGGAGGTACCTTTTCCTGTCTTCACCAGGCAAGGAGAAACTAATGAGCAAACAACTGTGAGTTAGTTCAGTCTAATAGTGCGCCTTCAAAAACAAAAAGTCAACATTAAAGTTAATATTCCATAATGCACACTCCCATTATGCGAGTGAGTATGTAACCATACCTGAAGACGGAGGGCTTTGAATAATATCTGACAATGTGTAGCCTCCTGAGCTGTTAGATCGTCGTCTTGGTTTCTTTTTCGCCTTCATCTTTGCTTTCCGCAATAGTACTTCTCTTAAAGATTAAAGGTTTTTGTTAACAAGCAGCTCAAATTTAATAACAATTACTTCTTTGCCTTTTGATTTAAAAGCAAGAGATCGTGCAAGATAGTAATTTTAAGTCTAATCACCTGCTCGATTGCCCAAATTCGGATTCCAGTTTGGGGCTGAAGGCTAAATTTATGTCCTCATCGTCATAGAGACTGAGATCTGGGGCATCAGGATATGGAGTGAAAACCCTCCTTTGCATTGCTGGGATCTGAATTTAAATGTACAAAAAACAATTAAAACGTATGTAAAATGTCTTCGGAAAGTTGCTATGTAAAGTGATTTACCATCCTCCTGTAAGATGCAGATAGGTCTAGAAGCACTTCATCACTGATGCAATCCAATGCTCTTAAGAGATCACATGAAAAAAAGAGAAGACAGATATAGCATGTATAGTACTAAATATAAATCTTTACAAGACCAACCGTATTACTCTATACATCATAATTTGGTGTTTGACGGCAAATCGATTTTTCAAGTCATTGCATAATTAATCCAGGTTCTCACTTTGTCTCAAGCAGCGCACCCAAGTTCAGCACGATGAACTGAAGGCACGAGAGTTTAAGCTGCTCAGCATTGTACATGACAGAAAACTCCAAAAGTTCTGCAGCGTTTTTTAGGGTTACTGCAAAGAGCAAAATTAGCCTAGTTTTAACAAAGGTAATTAGAAATGATATTGAAAAAAAAAAAAAAAAGAAACTTACAATTTTCTGTGATAGCAACTTCACATATTTCCTTCAACCGTGGCATTAGCAACTGGTCAGCGACAATAAGCACGTTGCAAACAAATGCCACATTTATAGACTCTAGATTAAAAATAGGACAATGAGTTTCATGTGCATTCATATTCATACTTTGTACAATTCAGTTTTTCTTCCGAACATGTGAAATGAGAAGTTACCTCTAGTTGTGGGGGAATCATCAGTGTAAATATACTCAAGAATGGCCTGCAGAATATCTGAAGTGGTAGTCATCTTAAGTGCAGAACACGATGTAGACTGAAGATGGCAACATAACATCAGTCCATAAACTAATATGACTGATTTATGATATTAGTAAACTAAATTGTTAGCACCACTGACAAGCACGTTAGGATTTAAATTAGAGAAATGAAAACAGACCTCCATCCATGGATTGCCAAGCATACTGTAGAAATATTCTATAGAAAATGACACAAAAGTAAAACATGTCATTGAAAGGGAATAATAATGTCAGATTTACTTTGTGAATAATTTAATATATAAACATTTGACATTTGGTGCCTAACCACTCATCTAAGGAAAAGTGCCATTAATGAGGCAAATGAATTAACCCTATACAAGTGTAAAAATTAGTGTACAAGATAAGGTAGAAGATAAACAATGACACACACACACACGTATCACAATTTTAGACAGCGTCGTGATTGCAATTTTGTTCATCTAACAGCCAGGCTTTAAGATGTTAAATTGTAAACAAACTATGTTTATCAGAGATTAATTTAAAATTATTTGTTGTACTGCAAATTGCCTAAACACTCACTACTGTGAAGAAAATCTACTTTAGGTGCTTGCAGACAAAAATTTTCCACTTCCAATTAGAAGGCAAACACTAAATACACATGTAATAACAAAATTCTGTGTGGAATTTTGGTGCCGTCATACCTTGTCTCGCGCAGAGGACACTTTTATGACAAGGAAACTCTTTTCCATCTGCAGATTTCAGAGTGACATCACATAGGTAAGAACTGTAAAATAAATGTAGAAGGGAGGCTATCTTCAGCAATAAACCAAAAAAAGGCTTACTATCACAACACTATACAAACCATTTCATTTGGTTGAATCTTAGTTGGTTGGCAGTTTTGTTGTGAATAACATGGATCTTTCCATCCTCATATTTCACTCCCTCCAGTCTATTGAGGAACAATTAAGTTTGGTTAATAAGAAATAGAAATGTACTTGATGTCGTACAGTAATACCTTGACATACGAGTGTCCAAACATAGAAACAGAGAAATTTGACATACAAGGAAAATTCTGGGCATTTTTATTGCCCCGAGATACTAGACAAATTTGACATACGAGCATACGATGCGGACGCAAGGCAGTTCTTTTCAAGCTGCATAGTGATATTCATGACGAGAAGGGAGGGGCTTCTTTTAATATGGATAGAGGAGAAACAGTTAGCGGAATCTGAAAGTAAAGCAAGCAGCTGGGAAAGGGGATATTTTGATATCAGCCGAAACCTTCAACATGAGTCCTGGAGGGTTCGATAACTTTAAAAAACGAACTGGGGATACATACACTCGTTTGTGAGACAGGGGAAGCAGCTAGTTCCGACTCGAAAGGCGTGGCAGAATACATTAACACCTTTGCCGGTTATAGTACAACAAGATTACATCCATTTTTAAGTGTGTACAAGTTCATTATTGTATATCATAACCACTAGATAGGTATTTGTTAGTTTGTGAGCGTATAGGTGGTAAATTAGAACATGTATTTGCATTGTAATATCCTATTATTAGATCTTTTTTTTCAGAGGGTGAGAACTAATAATTGGTATTTAGTTCGTTTTAATGGGAAAAATTCATTTGAGATAGGAGTAAATTGACATACGAGCCCAGTCCCGGGACGCATTAAGCGCTTATCTCAAGGTATTAATGTATAGGGTGGAGAAAAAAAAAATCATACCGTGAAGACAAGCTGCTCATGCCAAGCTTCTTTGCTACTACCTGTAGAGCTTTGACTGGGTTGTACCCATTATCACTGGGACCTTTGCCTTTTCCCTTCTTGCCTGGTTTGGAACCCTTGCTTGTGACCTTGTTACAATCTCCTTTGGCTGCAAGGGGAAGGGAGCGATGCACTTCTAGTGCAGACCTACCTCTAAGATTCAAACCTCTTAAACTGCTTACTACACTCTGTTCCTTTGAATCCTGGTGAAGACAAAAAAGGAGAAATATTATAATTATAGATGAGACTCTGACATAGTCTGGAAACTTGGCAAAACTGAAGGCACAATCATTAGTTCTTTTCATTTATCAATTTCTTATGTCGCTCATCCTGACGAAGGTCACTTAGGTGCTGGACCCTGTCCCAGCTGACTACGGGAAGTAGATGGAGCACATCCAGAAATGGTTGTCAGCCAATCACATGGCACAATAAAACAAACAACCATTCACGCAAACAGCCATACCTATGGACAATTTGGAGTGGCCAATCAGCCTAACACGTATGTTTTGGGGATGTGGGAAGACCATGCATACTCCATACAGAAAGGCGAGAGCCTGGTCTTAAACCCTTGTCCTCAGAACTGTGACGCTAACACCACTCTTCCATGATGCCGCCAAAAGGGAACAAGTTAAAAAAATCAGGGATGAATCAATTTTACCTCTCTTTGTTCAATCCAGGAGCTATGTTGTTTAGGCTGGGCCCCATGCACCAATAGCTCACAATTATCAGTGTAGATGAATTGCAGGGCATACTCGAGCATGTCAGGTGGAATCGTATCAAAAATGAACAAGTCGCAGCCCACAGCATCTTCACTCTTCCTCACTTCTTTATCAAGTTCCTCAACAATTCCACACTGCTCGGCCACAAACTGTTTCCGGAATAACTCAGACCTCATCGACAGGATATATTTGTGTGCAGCGAAGGTGCGATTGCCGGCTTGAAGTGTTACATCGTGGATACTGTCCGTTTCATCTGCCTCTACCAGAAATCTCTGGAAGTGTGTCTCAAAAGAAGATGGAGAAATACTGGGAATCTCATATAAACTGGAAAGAGGAAAGAACAGATTTAACAAGTTAAATAATTGTTAAGAACCATGGTGGAAAGTTTCTATATTACTCAATCCATTATTCCACAAATATATATTCATTGTAGAATTCTATTAAAAAGTTGAAGTTATCACTACGCTGCTTAATTTAATATATATTTTTAGAATATATCATGCAAATCCCTTGTTTCTATGAGGCCATCCCTGAGGGGAAGTGCCGAAAAGTCAATCGGGCAGAAAAATCAGCTCTTCCTTTGGATATAAAAAAAGGTTTATGTTCTAAATGTCATGATTTATGTCGACACGTCTGTGGAACACCTACGAGCTACTACTATTTCTTACGGACTTGGATTATTAATCATATGGACTTTTGTAAAATGATAATGTACCCTGTTTTGGGATCAACCTGGAGCAGTCCAAAATTCCGACCATTGGAGTCCATGGTGACGCTGACAGCTCTGTGAACGTGGGTGAGCTTTTCCAAACGAATTCGCTCAAATATTATGCCAACATCTGAATGTCCACAAACTTCCACATTGATCTCTGTTGCAAGTGTACAAAAAAAATTGTTGTTTACTTTTCACCAACCATTTTTTTTAAAGAATAGTTAACAGGTCAGCCACTAAATTGAGAAAAGTCACATATTAACCATAAATAAGTAGCTTGATATGCATCATATTCAAACAATTATGTGGTTGATGAAGTCATCACTATTTTCCTTAACTTACCTTTTTTGTCACTGTACTTTTTATATTCTCCAGCCCACATGCCACTGAAACCCTCCCCCTCCTTAGTCACAAACATCATGGATTTTTTGCTGAGAGCAATGTCTGACATGAAAACCTGGCGCCCATACGCCCACCGGCACTGTCTCATTGAGCTACCTGAGGAGCGCCAGCAGAACACCTGACAGGAATGAAAAAATACAGAAGTTATTTAAACCTTAGTCATCATTTCCATCTATAGGCCTCTATCGAGACATGGCTGCTTGAGATTGTATAACTGTCCACTTCACACAAAAGTGTTAGATAACACCAGCGAAAGCAATGCTGGTTTAAAATATATATATATATATATATAGATATATAAATAAACTGTCTCAGTGCAGGATCGAAGATAAAATGTATGTCCAAAAATTGATGTATTTGCCAACTGGTTCACATAAAGAGCATTGAACAGTTAGGAGCACGGTCTTTTTTTTCCTGGACACTTGTTTGGTCACCATAAATGTGACATAGAAAATCTCTCCCACTAAATAAGGAATATTTTTTGAATGAGTGAAATTAATAGTTACACGTATGCTACATTTGTTATGGTATTGTGGAAAATATTTAGCACTTTTGTGAGAAAAAGTTATTGTCCTGAGTTTAGTTTTGCAAAAGTTCCATGATAGATTTTTTGCTGGGTCTAAAATGTCAGAACATCAGTTATCAAGCTTGGAGATTGCAGTTCTGAACTCCTACTGCTATTTAAAAGCTATGATGGTACTTCCCGTGGTAGCCTTGATTTGCATGAAAATAAATTATTTGCAAGTGTTTTAAATTTCCAAAAAGCTCATGTTTTTGTATTACCACAAGAGTTGTAATCTTGGAGAAGTGCTTGACACAACATTATAACTCATTTGAAATTTGCCTCCCTTTGTCACGGTCATGTTCACATTTTTATAAACACGCACACATTGATATAATTGTATTCATTGACTTTGCACGTTTGTCATTTGGAGTCTGCTGTTTGAATTATTCACCATTACAAGTGATGTTTTTGAGAAACAGAGTATCTAGGTCTGCTTACTTGATGTTAACATTTATTTTATGTGAACAAAAAGTTTAACTATAATCTATTTTTTCTAAATTTTACATTGCAAATTCTTCTTACAGTTCCTAACACTCTAAATTGTGCATCAGTGTGAGTGTGAGCGTAAATGGTTCTTTGTCTCATTCTCGGCGATTGAATGCCAACCAATTAACGGTGCCAAAAGCCCACTGCCCAGTTGACTGGGATATGCCCTAGCACCCCCACAACCATTGTGAGGATAAGCGGTACAGAAAATAGATGAATGAATAACAATTCCTAATACAGTCTAACGGTAATTGAATGTTGTTAATTTTACCAAAACTGATGTTACATTATTGTATAGGGAATGATGAACAAATAAGAAATATTTTAAAAGTTCCCATTGTTAATTGAGTTCACAGTTAGTCAATTCAAAACAAAAAAAACAAAACAATTTCTGCACTCACCCGGCCAGCATCATCCAATGCCAAGATGGAAACCTTTTCTCCCCCACACTCATTCAAAATTTGAGGATTCACACGATGGTCGAGATTGCCACCATTGACAAGGATTTTCTTGAGGTTGAGCTGTCTGAACAAGACCAGAACCAGACAATCATCATGACTATGATCTAAGACTCTTGATAACAGGCAGTTTAATAATGAGAGATGTGTAAAAATATCCACTGTGATAGTTATTTTGATTCACCTGGAAGCTATTTTTTTACACTGGTAATCAGCCAACAAGTAGACATCTCCTTTCTCGGTCACAATCACGGTTGCGCCCACACTTGCAGCAGCCATTGCAATGGTGACGTCCTTGTGGTGCAGGGCACAAACCTGCCGTGGAGCTGTTACACATTTCGGCCCATTAGGGTCCAGCAGGTACCCTGAAAACCAAACAATAGAGGAAGGCATCAATAGACAGACTCAACTGCTGTCTTTCAATTACACAACACAGAATGTACATAAGTTACTTTGCAAGATAGATAGAGGAATGCTATGTATAATCAGATTCAGCTTAAGACATCTCGAGATGTTTTAGCTTATATTGAACAGGGTGAGAAGGATATACTGCATGTCATCTAGCCACATCAATACATACCAAGCTGTCCTCCATTGAGTCCCATTGTATAAACTGCATCTCTAGTCCACAGTACTGTATGGAACCTGCCTGCAGCAACTCCAATTATAGCCCTCCCTCTCAGTGTCTTAGAAAACACCTAAATACAAACAAAAGAGACAAAACTAATCGGACAGACAGTTGGTGAATGAGTTATACAGTTCATACCAAACATGTGACATATAACTATTGTATCAGAGTGACAGCCCAGTGGCATGTCCGCAAAGTTCTGGGGTCGACGGTTCGATCCGAGGTGGGTTCTACTGTGTGCAGTTTGCATGTTTTCTTTCCTAAGGCTTGCGTGGGTTTTTTCCACGTACTACGGCTTCTTCCCACATTATGGGTGAGCACTATAAATTGCCCCTAGGTATGACTGTGTGAATGAAGAGTTGACCATCTCCTTGGGCCCTACGTATGGCTGGGCACTATATCAGGGTGTCCCCTGCCTAGTGCACATACAGTAATATCTTGACATACAAGTTTCCCGACATACGAGGAATTTGTGATTTCTATGAGAAAAGTTGATTTGAGATACGAGTAAATCGACATACGAGTTCGGTCCCGGGACGCATTAAGCTCGTATCTCAAGGTATGATGTAGTTGGCTAGGATAGTCTCTAGCACCCCCCACGACCTTTGTGAGGATAATCAGTTCGGAAAAGGAATTAATAGGATCTGAGTATTCTGTTGTACCATATTTAATTACCTGTTTAGGAACATGTGCAGAAGCTGGTGGAGGAGTTAAACCAAGCTGGTGGAAGGTGTTCAGCCCAAAAGTGTAAACATAGCCTTCTTCTGTCAGCACCACAGTGTGATCTTTTGCTGCTGCCACCTGAGAGCAGCGGTGGGACCTCAGACCTTCCACCATTTGGGGAACCTGAGGAGTTAAGTGAGAATATGGTGAAACAACTATGGATGATGGTGCATGATATTTTAGGGGGTCTAGGATGGACATTATGCGTTGATTTTTAGTGTTTGTTTTTTTTGTTATGGAAGGATAGAACAATAGTCAGGGCAGCAAAATTAGAAGCAAAGGGAGTGTGTAACGGAGGACACACTGAGTGTAGTGTCAAACTCAGCTGTGTTATATCACTCTAAAAAAATGAGAAGGATTCATCTCGGTGTAATTTTTAACCAAAATCTTGCCGAACAACAAGTCTCACCAAGTAAGTCTGTTCATCTCCATGGCCAAGTCGTCCACCTTGTCCGTGTCCACATGTAAACACTTGACCTTTTTGAGAGAGAAACACTGAATGGAACTTGCAGAGCACCACCTAAAAGTGTGATTGAGAAAACAATTAAATATGCAATAATACTCAAATATTTTAATTCTTGAAAGGGTTGTTGCATTTCTGCAATTCAACTTAAGAGGTCATTTTGACATATTATATGAATCAATATATACTATTTCGGGCTCAATAAAAATTGTTGCTTTCATCTTTTATGTTTTTTGTCAAATTTAATCAACTTTTACTTGCTATTCTATTTTTTCAGGAAGTAGTGTATTTATTTAATTAGATTTTTTGTTCAAATGAGATAATTAATGACATTTAACAGGATATCCATGAATGTGTTAAAGGGGGACAAAATAGAACTCATCTCAAATTGATATTTGCACAAAGACCTCATGATATGTCACCATCCTTTCTTATGTCCATCAGCCACAAGCTCTCTTGTAGTGGTCGTAAAACACTACACCAATAAAGAGGCTGGTGGACAAGTGGAAAAGCAAACATCATTAATAATAAATGGCTCCTCTCAAACGTTCAATAGACACGGGGATGTTTTGCCAAGTATCACATTGATGTGGACACTCACACACATCATAGGTGTTCATTTAATTAAAACATGTCAATGTGGAATTAATATTAAACTTCTGGCACCTGCTACATTCAACTATTGATGACAAAAGAAATAATATGCTGTGCCACGGAGTCATTGTGTAGTCATGAAATTAGATCTACCAACATCCCAATAGGGTTAATGGGAAAAAAAATCAACACAAACACAGCAATACTGCTCTTAACAGTAGCAGAGAATTCACTTCACTGAGTACACGACCCTTGTGACAACAGAGTTGTGTTGAGCTATATTGTCTAAATTTGAATCCTCTGTAATACCCCCACCCCTCTGCCCCAAATGCAGATAAGTAATTTTGCACCACAAATTGAAAAAGATGTCATTTTCTTGAGTAAATTAGAGTACACTTTTCACTGTATTTGATTCCTCAAATAGTTAAAATGATTACCACATTACTCAATCAAAATATCAGTGGTAGATGCAGCCCGATTGTTAGCTGAATTTTGTATTTAGTTGTATGAATGAATCTTGTATGAGATCATTTATTTTTTCTCTCCCCTTGAGATGGTTACATAACACTGGACTCAGGAGATCGTGTTTTACTGGGGTAACCAGGTGGTGTTCTCAATAGGCAAACATAAAATACCATGTTTTTATGCAAGGCATTTCTTTTCAGTGAATTGTCAACCGACACAGGTCACTTATGACTAATGGGACAGGAATTTAGAAAACATTGTGAATATGAAATGTTGGATATGGGTTGCTAAAACCCCAAAGCCTACCTGCTTAACATAAACTCCAGTTCTGGCAAAAAAATCCACGATCTCGGGGTGCTGTCGGCTGTCTTGATTACCATGGCCAAGGCTGAAATTGCTATTGTTTCCCCATGTGTAAACCTCAGTTGGGTCTGTAATGAATAAAAAAAATGTAAATAAAAAAAGAGAAAAAAGATATTAAATAATGTTGAATTGAAAAGGATAGTGAATGTAAAAAATATATATATTACCTGCATTTTCAAACACCACATGATGCGGTCGGTCTTTCATTATCAAGTCCACTGTAGAGAGTCCCTCCTTATCTTGAGTGGATAAGACTCCACCATGCTGGACATAACGAATATGAGATACATATATCAAAAGCGTTAGAAAAAGTTAGTCCATCTAAATTTCAACAAGTTACATTAACAGACAGCTGACGATGTCACATTTTGCTTTGGCAATAAGATAGATTAAAAAAACTGGACAGTTTTGTCATTCATTCATACATAATACATACATACATACCTTGACCAGCGAAATGAGACAATGGATCTGTCCATAGAAGACGCTACGATGCAGAGCGGTCCAGCCTGATTCTTTATCCTTTACCGTCAAGTCAGCATTCTTACTTTCCAGAAGCCACTCCAGTAAGGCCTGCTTTCCCAAGGAGGCAGCTAGGTGCAATGCTGTGCGACCAAATTCATCCCGCAATATCGCAGCATTGTGGCAGTGTGATGTTAAGAACGCTCGTAGCTGCCCTTCTGAGCCACTTGTTATTGCCGCTACCACCTCATTTGCATGCTGCAGCGAGCGGCATTTTGGGGTGCAGTCTGGTAATACCAAACTCATCCTGAGTCACTCAAAAACTTCTAATTAAGAAGCCTGCTGACTTCTAACAGTCTACCCCAATAACTGAACCAAATCTAAGACACAATGTAGAGTTGATAATCAGTATCAAAAAAGGATTCCCACATTGGGGGAATGCATTAGATCCTTAAGTTCACATTAATAAAGACTGACGTCGTAGCGGTGTAGAGAGCTAGACTTGTGCTTGTGTTAAGGTCCCACCGCACTCTAGCCACCTCAGAGAAAGTGAGACTTTCTCAGTCTACCATCGAAAAATGATGGCCTTTAGTCAGTGTTTAATTCACGGCATACACCATCAACAACAACAACGGTTCTGTGTGCAAATCTTGTCACAACCTTGAGTGAAAAATCGTAAAAATAAATACCAAAAAATAAGCAGTCTCTTATCAAATTTTCAGATAATTTACAAAAGGCAACATGTTCACCAACTCCTCAAACCTTCACCCCTTGCAATCCAGCCGTCAACTTGAGGGGAAAGCCACCCTTTCCCCTCAAAATCAACTTTATCCTTTTTAAAACGCCATAATTGAAGGAGAGACCTGTGGGGAGAAGATGAAAATGAAAGATTTAGCTTAAAAATAAAAATATGACTTGTTGGCTACCATTGAAAGCACTAGACATCCAATCAATTTATTTAAGGGCTGTTCACTTTATGCTCTCAATCAAAATGAATTGGACTTCAAGTGCCATCAAAGCCACTGAGATATTCATAGCAAGACCTCCTAGTTTAAATAAATTGCACGTCTGTAATGGGCTAAAAATGTGTTCAGAAAAAATACAAAATATATAGAAACTGTATTGTCTAGAACAGACATGGGCAAACTAAGGCCCGCGGGCCACATACGGCCCGTTAGGCTTTTTAATCCGGCCCGCCGACGTTGTCCGAATAATGTTGTTTTTTTGTTGTTTTTTTCCCAAGATGGCACATCATGTGGAAGCCAGTGGGAGTAGCTCGGTCCACTCTTATTTGTTTAGCGTGTTTTACAGCCCCTCTATCTTTTTTAAAATAAATACCTTCCTTTTTATTTTACTTTGTACTTTCTACTTTTTACTTTAATGATGAGTGATGAGTATGGTAATACTTTAGTCGTTTTTTTCAGTTTATGTTTCATATGTACTGTTAATGGATGCAGTTTTTTATATGCATTGTATCTTGTGCTGACCCATCTGTCAAATCTTTAAAGTCAATGTGGCCCCCGGGCTGAAAAGTTTGCCCACCCCTGGTCTAGAAATATTTGAGAAAAGTATGTAGGGGCGGCCCGGCGGGTGAGTGGTTAGCACGTCAGCCTCACAGTGGCAGTCCTGGGTTCAAATACAGGTCGATCCATGAGTGTGGAAATTGCATGTTCTCCCTGGGCCTGCGTGGGTTTTCTCCGGGAACTCCAGTTTCCTCCCAAATTCCTCAACAATGCATGGGAGGTTGATTGGACACTAAATTGCTCCTAGGTACGAGTGTGAGCGTGAATGGTTGTTTGTCTCCTTGCGCCCTGTGATTGGCTGGCCACTGATACTCTGGCCCGAAGTCAGCTGGGATAGGCTCTAGCGCACCCCGCAACCCTAATGACGATAAAGCGGTTCAGAAAATGAGATGAAAGTACGTAGGAAAGCAGCTGCTCGAACGGCATGATTGAGGCCATTGATAATAGCGAGTTTTGTGTAACAAGTCACCCAAATTAGCATTGGAGTGAGAAACCGATTACTATTACGCTCGAACAGCATGATTGAGGCCATTGATAATAGCGAGTTTTGTGTAACAAGTCACCCAAATTAACATTGGAGTGAGAAATCGATTACTATTTCGTCAAATTGTGAAATTATCAATTTTATTTTGCAATTTAAAGCAACTTTCCAGTCAATAGCAAGTTTAGTTTAATGCATTCCACACAGGGTACTAACTTCATTAGCCAGCTTGCTACCGCTGCTAAGTGAACGTCCCGAGCAAACATCTATAAAACATTAGGATCGGTAATTCAGTGCGGTAATAGAATAACTATGTACACGGATTAGGACTGCCTTTAAATCAAATTATTTTTAAGAACGTAAATTAGTAATAGCCAGAAACACTAGCTGTGTTGACACATCAGCACAATCCAGCAAAATAGAGATGTAATGCCTAGAGGCAAGAAAAACAAGAAAAAGCATTACCTTCCGCTAGATGAATGAGAAAAGGGAAAAATAACTGACATTAATCGTACATAATAATAGATCCATGGCTTCCAATAATTTGCACATATACGAAAATTTGACCAGAGTCCTTGCCCGTTCGGGTCAGACAACGCTTTGACAAACAACAAGAGATTTGATTGGTGCATACGTGTGTATTCAGTTCTACTATTGGTTGACTATTTTTGCTTCTCAGTAACCAGGTACTTGCTGATATGATTCTGTCATCATGCAAAGGGAAATACAGTACAGTTTTCCACATAGCAATAATAATAATAATAAAGAATATATCTAAAAAAATGTCCGTACAAGTATCAGCATTGTGGCCAAAAATAAAATACTGACGCATAAAGACAGCAATGTACATTAAAGGATGAATAACAAAAATCAGACTTAGGTGAAATAAAATATTGTTTGTATTAAATGCGTTTTTAAAAATTCTGTATTTAAGGAGCGTTAATTAAGTAAAATTTATTCCACATTAGTTTTCTTTCAGAAGAAAGCACCTCAAATATATTGTAATATAATTTAATATCAAATAATATGATATAATATAATATCAAGTAATATGATATAATATAATATCCAATAATATGATATAATATAATATAGTAAAGTATAATATAGTATAGTGTAATATAACACAACACATCATAACACAACACATCACAACACAACATAACATAAAAGAACATAACCTAACATAATATAATGTAATACAATATAGTATAATATAATATATATGCTCTGATGGGTGGTTAGCGCATCGACCTCACAGCTCTGGGGTCCTGGGTTCAAATCCACCTGTGTGGAATTTGCATGTTCTCTGTGGGTTTCCTCCGGGTATTCCGATTTCCTCCCACATTCTAAAGACATGCATGGTAGGCTGATTGGACACTCTTTATTGCCCACCGATTCAAGACCCCCCCCCCCACCCCCCAGGGTCAGCTGGGATATGCTTCAGCACCCCCAGCGAGCCTAATGAGGATAAAGTGGTTCAGAAAATGAATGAATAATATAAATGGCTGAGCGGTTAGCCCGCCGGCCTTGCGGTACTGGGGTCGAGAGTTCGATCGCAGCTGGATCCTCACTGTGTGTGGTTCTCCCCGGGCTTGCATGGGTTTTATCTGGGTGTGGTTTCCTCCCACATCCTAAAAACATGCAGATTAGGCTGGTTGAACACTCCAAATTGCCCCTAAGTATGAGTGTGAGCATAAATGGTTGTCCGTCTCCTCGTGTCCTTTGATTGGTTTGCCCCAATTCAGCTGGGATAGGCTATAGCACCCTCTGCAAGTCTTGTGGGGATAACCAGTTCAGAAAATGAATGAATATTAATTCAATCAGTAGAGTAGAACATGTCCACACGCATCACGTGCAATTACTGAAATTTGCAGCAGGCCTGTGCTCAAGGGTCCCAAAAGTCACTGTGCATTACTCAACTCCACACTCATTACGCTACTCAAGATTATTTGAATTCGCAACCAAATGATAAACACGCAATGCTGGTTGACTTCCCTCAGCGACCCCTCGCAGGGACGTACAATGGTTTAGTCCACCCTGTCACGGCTCAGAGTGGTTGCGCTTTGTTTGGATTCTCTCTCCCCGGTTTCACGACCAGGTTGCTGAGTGGCAATCTCTTGGTTTGGAGTATCGGCGTACGCATCTGATCATCAGCACATTGCCTAGAGTCTACCAACGGCGTTGTCTTTTCCTGCACAGCGGAGATTATTTTCCTTAGAATTTGTCATTTGAATATTTTACCAATGCTTTTCTTTCAAGCTTTTTTTTTTTTAAATAGCCCTGTGCATTAAGATCGAGGCATTCTACCCAGCTAAGAAGTTTGTATACATCTCCAGTTTTCTCCCTCTCGAGGAAATGAAGACATCAGTGAAGATGGTTTGGGGGTAGATTCATGACATTGGACTTTGAATTGGAACGGATCGAGGTGGGGGGAAACTTCACTCAGAGCTGACTGTTCCAGACTGATATTGCGCACGTCGGCAAGCACAGACGGTAAAGGACAAGATGCGCCTGTTGAGCACATCTTGCTGGTGCCAAGGCGCACGAATGAAAGCATCACTGTCCAGTGTGATGCAATTAGTTTTCCTCCTTGCTCTCATGCTGTCCTGTCAAGGCTGTCCGGACAAATGTGAATGTTCTTTACAAACTGTAAAATGCCAAAATAAGGACTTGGATGCAATTCCACCTTTCATACCTGCCCATTGTGGGGTACTTTTGATCACGGGAAACAATATTTCAAGCGTCAATGAGGAGTCTTTTCCTAGTCAACTGGAATTCTTAACACATCTTGATCTCAGTGACAATGAGATAGAGGCTGTGGAGGGAATGGTGTTTCATAGTTTGCCAAATTTAGTGCAGCTGGATCTTAGTAATAATAAAATCCAAACTTTCAGCAAGGAGGCTTTTCCAGATGAGAACAAACTGCAGGTGTTGAACCTCAGTCATTCTTTTCACAATTATTCCTCTATGAGTGGGCTCCAGGAGGTCATAGAGAATGGAAAGCTCCGCCAGCTGACAGTTTTGGACCTATCGGACAATGATTTTGTGCTTTTGACAGATGATTTATTCGCAAATGTAACTAATCTGGTCAGCCTCAGCCTACAAAACAGTTCCATTATCTCTATCCCCAATGGTTTAACGAAGTTGCAACAACTACAAGACCTTGACCTGAGGCACAACAGTCTCACCACTCTCGCTTACACCATTATGACTGAGTTCAGCCTGAAGTCAGACTTCCATATTCATTTGGAAGGAAACCCCTGGCGTTGTGACTGTTCTATTGAGGCCATGTTGGTCTGGCTCAATAACTCCACTCTGGTCACAGATGTGAAGAACCTGACCTGCGCAGAACCTGAGCATCTTAGGCAACGGCCATTGCTGCAGCTGGAGCCGACTCGGCTGAAGTGTTCGGGCAACATGGAAGGCGTGCTAGAGACTTCGTATGTTTTTCTGGGTTTGGTTCTGGCACTGATTGGCGTGATATTTTTGTTGGTGCTCTACCTGAATCGCAAAGGTATCAAGCGCTGGATGTACAACATCCGGGATGCTTGTAGGGACCACATGGAAGGATATCATTACAGGTATGAAATAAACTCTGACCCACGTTTGGCCAATCTGAGCATCAATTCAGATGTCTGAATAAGGAATGAGAGTTTGTCCGGGAACACCGAGTATATGCTAATATGACTTTACCCCACTTAAAGTCGCATGAGTCTTCTTCCCCCTTTGTCATGGCTGCTTATGAACCTTGTTACCACCTCACTTGTTCATCTACTGCTGCATGTGCTGTACCTGGCAGCTCTGATATAACCCAATGTTCTTTTTCTGGACTTGTATGATCATTGCATGGACAATCAATCATGAAGACAGACTGAAATGAATCCATGTTCGCTTTACCTGAGAATAAATGAATTCACTGGCTTTTATGAACAATACAATAGTGAAATCCATACAGTCAATACTATTAGAATGAACTCAGATTCTGCTTATGTTTTTGCTGATGAGAAAGTATACAATTCCTCTGTGTTTGTTTTTTTAATATGTGAACTTGTGATAATTAGACTTCTATGTATTAATATAGTGCAGACTGCATCCTTTTGGAGGGGGGTATATAGCTATAACTTTTTTTCATGTGGAGATGTTCAGGTAAATAAAATGCTTCTAAATACACATGGCAGAGTTTGTGGTGAAAGACACTCTCCAGATGTTCATTCGGAAACCTTAAAAGCCACCCATCATGACTAAAAATACAAAATGTAGTTATTATTATGCATTGTTAAGCATCCAACAAATGACCATGTATAATTTATTATCTATTTAAATTAGCCCCTGGCAAAAAACTAGTAGTTTTATGACAATTGTGTGTTGAGTGGAATTAAGTTTTGAAATGAAAATACCACTATATTTTGTTCATCTATCGGGGAGGGTCCTGCAAAATGTTTTCCCGTCCACTATTTTTCTTGTTTAAGTATACTCCAGTAACTTAATGATATAAAAGCTTTTTTGAACTCCAGACTCCCGAAGAGTTAACAAACTTTCATTAATAGGATTTGGATTTCTACTGTCAAACCGGACAGGTCATGTCTGTGATGGATAATCAGCCAAAAGTGTACCAAAAGTGTAGTAGTAAGTCTGACTGAATTCTATTTTTGAATGACTTGTTTTGTAATATACTGAAAAGACTTAAAGTTAAAGCCGTTTTCTTTTCAAATGTTGACCATTCACACAATTTTGGTCTACTATACTGAAATATTTTACTCATTGGCTCCATTTGACAGTTCAAGATGTCCAAGACATTTGGATCCGCATCGGACCTCTATGTCCAATTGGATTGGATGTCTAGCACAGTCATTAGTATACTGAAAATGAACATTCACTGTCAGTCTTCCTAGAAAGAACGACAGTGTGGAGTATGCCATAGAGCGTATTAGCCGTCATATGCATTCTTTCTAGGAAGACTGACAGTGAATGCTCGTTTTCAGTATACTAATGACTGTGCTAGACATCCAATCCAATTGGACGTAGAGGTCCCCTGCCGATCCAAATGTCTTGGGCATCTTGAACTGTCAAATGGAGCCAATGAGTTAATGTTGGCCCTGGGGGTGATATGGGGAGAGTCAAGTATTCTTTTGAAATGGTACTTGCTGTAAAGTGGTGGGGAACCGCCGAACTAGCATGTCTGTAATGTTGGTATCCTAAGAGTATAGATACACATAACTAAAATGTAATTGGGCGCCCTATCACCAACTGGTTAACTCCACTGTGTGGAGTTTGTATCTTCTCCCCAGGCTTGCATGGGTTTTCTCTCGGTACGGTTTCCTCCCACTTCACAAAAACATGCAGATTAGGCAGGTCGAACACTGTAAATTGCACTAAGGTATAAGTGTGAACGTGAATGATTGGACTCCTTTTGCCCTGCGATTGGCTGGCCACCAAATCAGAGGGATCCTGGTGCCTACAGTTAGCTAGGATAGGCTCCAGCACCCCCAGGACCCTTGTGTGGATAAGCGGTTCAGAAAACTAATTAATGGATAAAATGTAATTGATTACAGGATGGAGGCCGAAACAGCTGTATTAGACTCAAGAGTAATGTAAATATTGAATAGAATAGAATATTAATCTAATTTTAGTAGAATAGTCCAGATTAATGAATAATGGCTTACTATATCAATGATAGATTTCACAATTTATTTCATTTGAAAAGAAATATATTTTAAAATTCATATCCCATTGTTGTCCATGAAATCTCTGTTAACATTTGGATTTGCTACTTTGTGATTTAGTTCACATACAGCATGTCCAGGAAAGTCTTAAGTTTAGACAAATGCAAACAGAGGACAGTGTGGCCAAAGTGAGCTAGTATTTGTGGGTCTACATAAGACTAGTATGGCCACCATTTTTATCCAGCCCAATTTGCATCCTGTTGTGTATCTGATATAAATCCAATGCTCGGCTGAATGCCCCACGAAATATCTTTAAGCTGCTGCCAATAGACAGGTTTGAAATTCAAAGGCTTTTACCAACAAAGTCTCACATTCAGTTGCATGAATTTAATTATAATCCAGTGGTCCCCTAATTCTCAAAATATCAGCAAAGATCTAAATAGTTTCTTGGCACATGCAAATGAAGACAAACTGCTCCCAAGATTCTAATGGGGCACAGTACGGTATTATGGAAATTAGCTTAAAGAGATTTGTACAAATTTAAAGGAACTATTACTAACAAAATATGTATTCTATCACTGTTCATTACACCACACAAAGTCTGTACTATTGCCGTGTAGGATTTGAAATCATAATCCTAATGAGGTACTCATTTGGAAGCTTCATTCTCATTTCAAATAGCAGTCGAAACAAATGGAAAAAAACAACCAAATATTTGCCTCTTGAAGAGTACTTCAAATACATTTATTTATTCACACACTATTCAACATTTGTTAATTTTACTTCCTATATTCATTTCCATATTGTTTGCCTCTTTCACCAAATAAAATGTGACTATTTGAATAAGATATGTATAGGAGCTCCCCACTTCTTTTCTGTAGCAAGGCAATCGTTGCGTTTAAGTTATTGTGCTCATAGTACAGCTGCATCGTGAAATTCAATTTTTGTGTGAGCCATGTGTGTCCTTACAGGGTTAACTGGTGGGCAGGCATCAGATTGCCTATTAGCATATTGAAGAATAAAAAAAAGCATATAATTGAGGAAGGTCTGGATCAAACCTTCTCGAAGGCATCATAGAGTTCTCAAGGACAGAAATCTGCTTTAATTGTTCTGAATTAATTGACTAAATATAAATACTTTAGTTGTTTATTGCTTTCTTTCATGCAGACTTTCAAACAAGGGAATTAAAAAATCTGTAAAAGAGAAAGCCAAGTGGGACTATCTTCACCTCAAACATTTTTTTCTTCACTACCGACAGATAATTATTTTCTGAGCAACCATTGATATCCCCCACGATTTTTATCTATCATAGCTATGTAGTTTATATATCATTGTTGCAGCTCACCACACTGTAAATTTGTTATTGCAGTTTAGGTCTAACACTTGCCATCTCGTAAACTCTTAGGGAGCATTTCAACAAAAAACAGCAGCGGGACTTCATTTGTGAGCGGATTTGCAACTGGCGTGAAAGTGCTTTGCTCAATTGCCTTTGACAGTTGGATTTGCTTTCCAGCTGTATCTTGAAATGGTTAATTTTGTCTCTCCCTACGTTTAAGACTGGTATTCACAAGCATTTATTGTAGCAATCTGCTGGTTCATTCCGAAAATGGATGACCTCCCTTTACACTTTATTCTCCAGAGAGAGACATCCCTAGTACTCTGTCCCAAGGGGTACACATACAGTCGATTACAATGTTTCCACAGAGACCAACAGTGTAAAGTCTTCAACACACACATCCATGTTAACGAGATTTTTGCTCAGCCACACCTCAAAGCAATGCTCGGCAGCGCTATTTAATCACAATAGAAACAAAGATTGAACGTTTTCGAGTGATGAAAAATAAAACAAATGAGCACTTTCTGTTCTGTAATCCCCGATGCCACCTCCGCCGGTCTACTCCGTGGCCCTTTTGTGCTTGTTAGCAAAAGTCTCCAAACACTGGCAACATCTAAATAGCCTGCCATTGACTTATGATGTCAGCGCTTGTCCTGGAAGCTCTCTAAGGCATCTCTCAGGACTCCTAGCTGTCAGGGATGCTGCCTTGAGCTCATTTGCAGACAAGAAGAGAACTGATGCCTGTTATTGCCGCTAAACAGGCTTTTCCGATAGATGGAAGCGCAATACAGTCAAGATCATCACGGGGAATTTAACTGATTAGGCCTGCCTAACAAAAAATTGAATACACAGATTTTCATATACATTACATGCAAATGTACCTACTTTTCAACCTAAAAGATAACAGTTAACTCTAAACATTCTTTTCCATTTTTAATGACCCTTTTGATAGTGTATATTTAATATTTGGTAGAGATGACACATATATATGAACGTATTATTGCTTTTGCTCTCTGTAACTTCACAAAGGAAAAGGCAATTTTCGCTCATTAGCAGCTGCAGCTTCAGAGAAGCACAAAATAATTTTCTTACCAAGTGTTGTGCGGATTTTACCTTTTTGTCTTTTTTCTGCTGCGTAGACATGTTATGTCAGTCACATTCTGTCAACTGAGCTCCTGAAAAAAGTGGAGGTGTCAGCAGAAAATCAAGTGAGCCCCAAGCCCCAACAATTTTTTTTTTTAAATCAGCGCTTCAGGACTGAAAAACGGAATATTTCCACACATTAATTCATAGTAATTTCTGCTGAACCCCAGTATAAGGTATTACTGGAAAAATCAAAAGTTATAGTGTACAGTAATGATCTTGTACATACATTGAATTTTAAAAAATCCAGGCACCGCATTTTTCGCACCCGTGTATAAATCGTACAAGCCAAATAATGCACACTGTGAAAAAAAGTTGCACTGGAGTATATATAATTTTAGGGGGGGGAAATTTTCATTTGATCAAAAACTAAGAATAAACATACTTAAATGTAAAATTAGTTAAATGGAGAACAACAGCCCTTCTCACAACCATGTTTGTTTAACCGCATCTAATATGCCAATGCCCTTTTCTTGTCTTGAGAACCAGACTGGCAGGTCATCAGAATTCCCAAAAGCTATAATTACAGTCGCGACCCAGCCCTGCTTTGCCGTTTTGCAAACACCTGGCAAGTTGCCCCGGTGGGTGACCTTTCTGCCTGAAAAAGGCAATCTAAAGCTGTCATGGGACATAAACAATAGACTGGAATTACGATGCAAAGATTTCCAATGGCAGTTTCCTGAATCACCCTGATATGCCATTAATGCCTCAGAGGTCATATACTTTGTCTAGATTTGGTAGGGCATTGCACCCCCCCCCCCCACCCACCCCCCCACTCTTACTTATCATCCTCTCAGCATCCCACCTCTACATGAGATGCCTCATTTTCTCTAATGTGGATTTATGATGCTGTACAGTAGATGTTCTGGAAGCAAGCCTCCCATTGAGCTATATACCAAGTAATGAAGACGGATCTGAGCTGACAGCACCGCAGTCTTTCTGAGGCTAGCTCAGCCTTGTGCCGCTCACTACATGTGCTTGAGGGGCGGTCTTGAGAAAAAGTAACGTGGCAAGAAACAGCATGCTGAGACATTTTCAATTTGCAACTGTATATTTAATGGAACAAACAATACAGGGAGAATACAATTTGCAAAAAAGTCCTAATTCTGTTGACAACATGAGTATAGCGGAGGCTCTAGTCTAAAGTGTTCAAATTATACTTTACTAAACTTTTTTGGGTTATCTTTACAAACCTATGTTTCTAGAAAAAGAGGTTTTTACTACTTAAAAGTATTAATAATAATAAACTATTGTGTATTTCTATGTAATTATAAAAAAGATGACCACGTTTTCTAAAGTAAGAAATACTATGTACAATCTAGTATATCCGCACAATGTGTGCAACTAAAAATATTTTGTACAGACTGCTTCTACCAGTCAATAGGATACCCATGATAAAGTTCCAGTTCATTTTGGTTAGAAATTGCAACAATACTATTTATCGGTTTTGGAATGGAGGTCGGACTTGAATGAATCCCAACACAGTAGTTTACTCACCTGACTTCAGTGGACAAGAGCGGGATCGATTCCCACTCGGTGGTGGTATGATTGTTAGTACGAATGGTTGTCTGTCAATCAGATTGACAGCAACCATTGATATCCTCCACAATTTATCTATCAGAGCTATATAGTTTATATATCATTGTTGCATGCAGACTCCCTCTGTATGCCCTATAACTTTCTGGCAAACAGTCTAGTGTGTAATTGCAAAAGTGTTAGCAAGCAGTGTCACTGGCAACAACCGATGAGACATGCTTGATAGTACTATCAGATCAACGTTCCACAGTCTCGGGCAACTTCTGCAGTTCAGACTGAACCTCATCTCATTTTAGTTTCTGAACCGCTTTATCCTAATTGGAGGGGGGGGGGGGCACCCTGAATCGGTGGCCAGCCGATCGTAGGCCACAAGGAGACGGACAACCACGCACACTCACACCCATACCAAGGGGCAATTTTAGTGTGTCCAATCAGCTCAGCCTATTGTGCATGTTTTTGGAATGTGGGAAGAAATCGGAGTACCCGGAGAAAACCCACACAGGACCTGGGAGAACATGCAAACTCCACAGAGATGGACATGATCTGGATTTGTACCCAGGACCCCAGAGTTGTGAGGGCGACGCACTAACCACTCACTCCACCGGGCCGCCCAGAGACCAGAGGCTTTCTAATTTCCAATAATAATAATCATCATCATCAACAATTATTTAACAGCGTTAAGACATACGGAAAATATCAACGTGCAACACTTTATTTCTATGAAACCATGCAACTGTTTTAATGTCTCATCATTTCTACAACATTCTTGGGAAGCCGCCATGTTCCAATACTGGTGAGCTATATTTAGATCAGAACCACAGGGCAGTGATGCAGCCTTTGGTGCGACCGTGGCCACCATATATCTAACCCTTCATCTATTCTGTGCAACTCCATTTTATAACGTTATTACCAATGCGCTATGTACATTTAATCTAAGTTATGCGTATAAATATATATATATATATATATATATATATATATATATATATATATATATATATATATATATATATATATATATATATATATATATATATATATATATATATATATATATATATATATATATATATATATATATATATATATATATATATATATATATATATATATATATATATATATATATATATATATATATATATATATATATATATATATATATATATATATAGGGCTCCAGCACCCCCCGCGATCTTAGTGATGATAAATCTGTTCAGAAAATGAGATGAGATGCTAAAATTGCAGTGATGTCAAAATTTGGAATAAAAAGATAATACTGTGTCTTGAAGTGATTATACCTAGGTATCATAGTGCAATATTCACATAAAGGGAGGTACATTAATTAACTTAATGAGGAATATTTAACATGCAATCCACAATCTTCTTTGGTTGAACTAGAAAATGCTTGCTAAAACATGTAGCGCAGTAGAGGTTGCCAGTTATTAACCACCTCGGTGGCACAACGACAAACAGCGGGGGAAGCGACAGCTTGAAGAAACTTGACTCTACCACCCAGTGAGACTTCTACAAGGTCACATGGTAAAAGACTCTATTTTAAATGTACACTCTATAAAAAAATTCTCAGCTGTCATTGAAGAAAACAGGGTCCAAACCAAATATGACAGTTCTCTTACTGTCATGAATCTTTTAGGTTAGGGGAGTTCAACGCCTTTTGGGCAATAACAATGTGCAATATCTTAGATTGTGCAACATTTTAGAATTTACCTTGCCCTGTCGTGACTTTTTATGTGTGTTTTTACTGAGAAAGATACACTTTGTGGAGTGGCACCACTAATTTTGTGATACGCAGCTGTTGTATAATAAAAATAAAGGCTCTTGATTTGATGATTGATTTGATTGCCGGAGGACAGTCGCACCTTTACTTATGAAATTAATTTGTTCCATAACTTTTTTCTTAACTGGGATGTTTCGTAAGTAGAACAGTACTAGATTCTGTAATTTGTTGCATGGTCCTAAAAAATAAAATAACAACAACTAAGCCCTTGATCAAAATGTACCACTTTTGTATGAAAGATGTGAGAAAACGAAAGAAAATTACGTGATGATTCACATCATGTAAAATGAGTTAAGTATCTATTTTATTCTGGTAATTTGTAGATTTTTTTTTATCCCAAAATTTTATCCCAAAATTACTTCAGTCTTTTAATACTCCGTGAAAAGAAGTTTTGTGGTCGAATAGACTTAATGTTGCCAAAAGTTGATGGCCGTGAAATTCTGGTACATGTTACTTAAAAATAAGCAACAAAACAACTTTAACCTTGTTTTATATTATGAATTCAATCCTATAATAATACAATATGGACTTGTTTGTCCTATTTAAATTTTAATCTTGTAATTTCTTTTGGGATATTACAATGCATGTCTTCTTGGCATTTGTAAATAATTTTTCACTGCTCAACTGACCATAGCTCACGGCACAGTGGTCCACAGCCATCAGTGGAAATCTCTGACATGAGCTGTCTCTCAGTGAATGAGTTAAATAAATGATGAATTTTAAACAGATTTCCACAGTCTTGAAAATTGTCCCTGAGAGGGTTAAGCCAATTACGAGAGAAAGCATGTATCACCTGACACTCCACTTAATAGGCATCTCAAGAATGAAATGACATTTTTATCTCCTTCTTTTTTTTTCTTTATTCGGCCTTGTGATGTTCTTTACCTGATGCCGCCTCCCATTAACATGTAAATTATCCTGACTGTTCAAAAACACATTGCTGAGTTGGCTGACTTGCAAATGAGCCAATTAGTGGTTATGTACTTAAATATTTGTCCAGGCTGCTGAGTATAATATGGCTAGATCAACAAAAAGGGAATAATAATAACTGTGGGAATAGAACACAATGTGAACTGTGTGCAAGTGTGACACTTATCCTCTAGTTGAGTTATGCATCATCAGAGATAATTGGCCGGTGCACAATGTACAAAATCTTGACATCTTATTATCAGTAGAGGTAAACTTGTACTTACCATGTCATTATTGCATTCAATAATGTTAGAGTATTGCTAAAAGTTAAAGGCAAAATTTTCCTGCCAACGGTTCCCACACATTTAAATTTGCCATTCATTCATTCAATTTCCGTACCGCTTATCCTCACAGGGGTTGCGGGGGGTGCTGGAGCCTCTACCAGTCAACTATGGGCACCAGGCGGGGGGCACCCTAAATTGGTAGTGATCTTTACTTTGATTTAATTGTATTTTAATTTTGATAGTTAGTACAAATGTGTTGAACCGTTATCTTTTCTTGGAGCTCAGATTTTTTTTTTGTTGCTTTTGATGTACACACTTGTGAAATCTCAACAGCTCACAATCTTTAACTGTAGTTTCTGTGTTTCAAAGTGTGCAAGTCAATCAGGCCTCATCATCCCGGACTCTGAGGGGGCATCATTATCTGTATTCATCATACTACATGTCTTTCCATCTCACTTAAATTTTGGAAGTGTACTTAATGTTTTGTTTTGCTAGTGAGGATGCACATGTCCAATTTAGCAGTTTCCTCCCATATAGGCTTCACTAAAGATTAGAATTGTTTTGAGTCACAAAATGGTAGTTACAGTTGTACAGCACCTTCTTTTTCTTAGCCAACTCGTCTTTTTCTCTTGGTATGACATAAGAAGAGTGATTTCAGCAACAAAACACTCTGGCGGTGGAGTAGGGGAGAACGACTTGCGCCCATCCAGCTCAAGACAGATACCTGGCAGTTGAAAATGTAATGTTCATAAAGCATTGTGTAATATGGGATTCATGTACAGAGATCAAATGACACTGGATGATATGTCTATTACAAACTACAAGCCACAAAGAAGAGTTAAAATCTGTCATTGCCCCAATTAATGAATTTGGCAATATAAACAGTCATTATAACATCAGATATTCAACATCAAACATCAGGTCCCCACAAATATGTATGCGTGTATGTGTGTATGTGTACGTGTAAATGTGTATATGTGTATATATGTGTGTATATATGTGTATATATGTGTGTATATATGTGTATATATGTGTGTATATATGTGTATATATGTGTGTATATATGTGTATATATGTGTGTATATATGTGTATATATGTGTGTATATATGTGTATATATGTGTGTATATATGTGTATATATGTGTGTATATATGTGTATATATGTGTGTATATATATATATATATATATATATATATATATATATATATATATATATATATATATATATATATATATATATATATATATATATAGGAGTTTAGAACTTTCTTAGTATAAACACTAATAAAAGGTAAAACTAATTTTCTGCGATTTGAGTATGTAATGTGCTGTGTAAATTATGGAGGTTGTATATTCAAATGCAATGCTGCAGTCATTTGCTAGGGAGATAAAATACCTGATAAATTAAGTGGTTAAAAACCAATACAGGAAATCTCAAAACATTTATTTTCACTCACTTAATAAAACTTGGATGTGAATAATTTATGACGCACACTGGTGTCTTTTCTCAATCCAGATTGCAAGCATGGTTTGAGCCACAAGCAATAAAGTGCTAACGTTATGAACAGAAATGTAAAATGTTAACGAGAACATATCAGCCGTTCATGCGCTCTACTACAACTATTGCTGCTGGCCAGTCCATGCTTTGGTTGGAGCTGAGGCACTAATAAAGTTTAAATGCATTCTATATGTGCCAGGGGATCTTGATAAACAGCAGCATGAGCGCGAATACCAACTTCTCTCTACTCCACTCTCTGGCAGCACTCTGCTGTGATGATGGAGCTTTCCAAATGATAAAAGTGATACTGGATAACAAGCAGAGGAGGATAAAAGAGAAACTGTAATTCTATCCTGAGCGTCAGACACTGACGGTCTTAGGAGGCATCACGAAAACACCAGAGCTATTTAGGCGGACAGACAAAAGCAACAAATTACGCTTGATGTGAGCTGTGTCAACCGAATGTTTCATGCCGTTAAAGGCACGCCAAAGGCCCAAATGACCTAAAGCAGCATAGATGTTTTGTTGTTGTTTTGCTGCTGAAACTTCCTTGTTAAAAATGAACATTCGACCCACTTAAAATGTATTACACGATTCAGGGGATGAACCAGTGAGCTTAATAAATTATTTCTGCATCTGCCTATGTAGGAAATATTGACAATAGTTTGCTATAGTTCTCATTTATTCATTCACTCACTAACTCCCATATTGTGAGTTATGTTTTAAATTGCATGCTCTGGTCATGATTTATTAACCGCATACAATACCACTCTATACATGTTTTCTCCTGTTCAATGCAATGAATGATTTTTTTCCAAATACAAATGAAGTAATTGCTTTCAGGACAACACATTGCCAGAGGCAACATGACATTGGGGTCCATTAAAGATAACAACTACTACAAAGAGCAAAGGAATGAAGAAATAGGTCAGAGTGGGTGTTTATGAGAGAAAGGGATTTTTTTACTGCAGACCAATCAATTCATTCACAAACCATGAATAAAGTTGGTTTATCCACATTTGATCATAATAAAATCATATTTATGAATTATTTCAATGGTCATTCAAAGTAAGAATAGTCAAATATAAATGTCTTGAAGGTAGCGCAGATTATTTTTTGTAATAACCCTGGTAAATGTTGAATAAAGATAAAATGTGTTTTAAAAAGTGATTATCATTATTATTAATTTGAAATCTGATGTTTATACTATATATATTATTTATACTATAATACTATTTATTTTTTTTTTTCCTTGGGAAAACGCACTTTTTGGAGTAGCACCACCAATTTCATTTTTACGCATCTGTGTATGATGACAATAAATGCTTTTGATTTGATTTGAAAACAAAATGTTTCCTCCTTTCTGGTGTTGTGGAAATGACCGGCCGATGTAATGTCCCCTTTAAGAAACTCTAAATTTGAAACTTGATATGAGATGTTTTGGGATAAAAATAGATGTAAGAACAATTTTGACTAATTTGATTAATGATTTTCTTAACATGTCATAATATCCTCCCCTGCACCTGTCGGTTCTATGGGACAATGTGAGTCTTTGTTCTCAAAATCCTCATGCTGAACAAAGCCCCCGTCTCCCACAATGAGCTGCCTATGAGACCTTGGTGCACAGAGAGCTATAATTTAGGAGCATTTCTGGAAAATGAGACGCTTCCACCTCAAAGCATTTATACCTCAGAGACTCATAATGTGCAGAATCCAGGAAACATTCTGAGAGGAGCGCCCTCACCCCCTTTCCTCCCAATATGACGAATCCCTTGGAAGATAGAAAATGACAAAAGACCTTCCTTTGGCAAGAAACAAAGGGCAACTCAGGAACAGGCACAAATGCAGACTGTAAGTTTTGTCTGGCCTGTGCAGAGAATGTCTCTGCCTATTCCAGAGTACATTTGGGGTGCTATTCTAAGACTGGTCACATTTTATTCAAGAGATAAAAAAAAATCAAAAATTATGCCAATTCAAATTTGCGGCCTGGCTCTTCACAAGCCCAGATCTTCTTTTGTAAAAACACTTCTAAATCTAGTACTTAAACATTTTACCTAGAGCTCTGCTATTGAACATGATACAAAAAATGAATTCACTTTATTCAATTCCGTTACACTTATCCTCACAATTGCTGTGGAGGTGCTGGAGCCTATTCCAAGAAACAATGGGCAATAGGCGTGGACACCCTAAGTTGGTTGCCAGGTAATTGCAGAGCACAATGAGAGAAGCAACCATTTGTGCTGACACCCATACCTAGGGACAATTTAGAATGGTCAGCCAGCCTATCACGCATGTTTTGGGGATACGGGAGGAAACAGAAGTACCTAATAAAACCCACCCAGGCACACGGAGAACATGCAAACTCTACACAGAAAGGATGGAGTCTGAAATTGCGCTCAAACCACTGTACTGTCACAGAACAAAATTACTCACCTTTTCCATGCAAATGACTACATTCTTGAAATGTTCACCAATTGAACTCTGTCTTTATACAGTAAATTAAATATATAAAACTGTATACACACGCACTCACTATCCATTGGAAAATATAATCAGTCATGGATTAACTGAAAGGAAAGTGCAGTGAAAACTATCAAGGTGGATGAAGCAGAAACATGAATCTGGATGATTGGACCATTTGTCTTATTCTTAGCTGTTGAATGGTGGCAGATTGGCTTGCCTCCGCCACGCTCCTTCCATCACTTCCTGAGTGTTCCTGATTAGATCACACTCTTATTCACATATGTCCTCAAAATCACCATTCTGCATACCTCCCATTTCAGTTGTCTGACATAACAATATGTCAAATACTGTAACCGAACAGCTTGTAAGAGCTTTGTAAGCTGAACTTTTTTAAACTGTATTTTCCCAAATCCATGAGAACTTTAATCGCTATGGCCTGTAAATAGTGATAGAAACTCTCCAGATTTCAAGTCAGCAGTTGATGCAAAGTCTCTGCAAAGTGGAAAGTGGCTATCAAGCAGCATTTGTAGAAACATCACCCTTCCCTACAGTATCCAATATCCAACAAGTTATCCATCTTGTCTGTTGGCTGTCAGCTCAAAATGTCTCCACTCTGTCAAATCAGCTTCCCACTGTCTATTTCTTACTGAGGAAGAACCATTGCAATTTCTTTCTACAGTTGGTAGCAAAGTTATGTGTAGTAGCTCCAAAATCTCCAACACTTTGAGTAAGTTTATCAGTTGATTTTAGGCTTTTGTCGAGTCAATGATGATGACAAAGCCTATGTCCGATTATTATTATTATTGTTACTTGTGCCCGCCTCTGCCCTACATACTAATAGTGGATCCACATCACTGTGTCAAAGGCAGTGCAGTATATAAACATGCAGGGGAGGCTATAGTTCATGGGTGGCCAAGACCGGTCCTCGAGAGGCGCAATTGTGTTTTCCATATTTCTCTCCACCAAAAACCCTGAATCAAATACTCGGGTTCGGTATCAAACTTCTGTACAGCTTGCCGATGAGTTGACCATTTGATTCAGGTGTGGTATAGAAGGGACAAATGGAAAACAGACCGGATAACGTCTCTCGAGGACTGGAGTTGGCCACCCCTGCTGTAGTTCCTAGCTCCTTATATGAAGAGCTCTAAGAGAGGCTGAAAGGCTGACAAAAAAATTCACTGCTCCACGGTGGCAGCAAAGTTGAATTAGGGAGACGGAGAGATGATGGCGAAGAGCAGGGCTCACCAACTGCGGCACTTGAGGCACCTATCCAGTCTGTTTTCCATCTCTTCCTTCTCCAAGACACTTGAATCACATAATCAGGATCAGGGGTAGGCTTCTGGAAAGCTTCCTGATGAGTAGATTATTTGATTCATGAGGGGGACTATATAAAAATAATGGAGTCTAATGTGAAATGGTTTGTTCAAACAGACACAAACAAAAATACATGCATGGACATACACCACACAGTAAAATAGGCAGATAAAATTTATACTTGATTGTTTGTTTTCACCTTTGATGGCTTAGCCTTCAGATTATGATAACATTTAACTTCAGCCTCTGAATTGGCGTGAAGGTATGGTATTTGGAAAAATATTCCATTAAATGCCATCCATCATTTTACCAAAGAGATCTGTAATTACATTCAAACCATCAAGCTATACATAGTAGTGTGTGAAAATGTCATTGACATTCTATGCCACTAACAACTGGAACCAATTTTTACTGTGTCATTGCGCTGTCAACCTCATTATATATTGTAGAACTGATTCTAGTTGTCTGTTCTGAGTTGTCATTGCATCATTTTACTGCAGCCTCTGCATCAGATTCTTCCCCAAGAGCAAATTGACTCGTCAGCCAGGGCCTCCTTGAAGGCTTGATGTGTTTAGCAGGATTTTTTTTAATACCAATGCACAAATTAATGAGCTCCATAACACTCCAAAGATATGATCTGTGGTTTAGTTCAAAACCATGGATGAAGGGAATGGGATTGTTGGAGAGTTATTTAGGAGTGTGGGGCTAGAAATGTTTGTTCACTATACTGTATGGCAATTGTGAAAAATATAAAACAAGACATTGTAATTAAGCCTGAGAAATATCCATAAAATACAGCCGCTGTACTTTAAATGCTACAATAGATATTTCAGTAATAGAGTTTGGTTGGACATGAATTATTTAATTCTGGTATCAATTCCGTTTTGGTTATCCTGGAACTGAGTCAGTAAGTATACCATATACTAATGAGGAACAATTATAGACTGACCCATAGAGGAAAATTGGAGAGGGAGGGAATGCCTGGGAGCGTCTGACTTTGAAAAACCTAGCTTTTAACGAGAATAAAGTGTAATTGCACAGTCACTCAGTGGATGGCAGTGGAGTGCTCACTGTCAGAGTTCACGCAGGGAGTACAACATCAAAGAAGAACAAACAGTACAGAATTATACATAGCATCTCATTTTCTGAAACGCTTTGTCCTCACTTGGATCACAGGGGGTACTGGAGCCTATCCCAGCTAAGATTGGGCCAGAGATGGGGGAAACCCTGAAGTGGTGGCCAGCCAATCGCAGGCCACAAGGAGACAAACAACCATTCACACCCACACTCATTCCTAGGGGAGATTTAGTGTGTCCAATCAGCCTACCATATATGTATGTCTTTGGTTTGTGGGAGGAAACCTAAGTACTCGGAGAAAACCCATGCAGGCCCGGGAGAACATGTAAACTCTACACAGATGGACCGACCTGGATTTGAACCCAAGTCCCCCACTGTGAGGGAGACGCGCTAACTACTCAGCTGCCGGGCCGCCCACAGAATTATCCAGTGAGTCAGTATTACCCACTGATTGACCTTTGGTTTTTACCCTTCAGGGGTCACTACACTAAAGCACCATGAAAAAATTGACAGGGATAGAGAGAAAGGTTGAGAGCAACACAGATAGAGTCAAACATAAGTGACCTGAAAGCCAAGAGGAGGAAATATGACAAAGTGCACTTGGCTTTACTGTTATTTCGGTATGAGATTTTTTGCTATTTTTTTTTTTACCAATTTCGTCATATGCAGTCTCTGGGTATGATGACCATTAGGCTTTTGTCGAGTCAATGATGATGACAAAGCCTATGTCCGATTATTATGAACAAACATGAAATAAATAAGAAGCACTGCCTTAATGCTAATCTGAGGCTTCACAATTGTAGAACGATTTACTTCTGATAGACACATCAGCTTTTTAATTTCCATATTGGTCTGGTATCTTGGTATCTGTATTTCATTATGTACTGCCAAACATAGTGACTATTGAACACGCTAAGGTTAATTATAAGAAGGTAGAATTAATCAGTTTTTCTTTGAGCAACATTTGGCCTCATTATCAACATACAAGAAAATGTTAATTTGAAAAAAGATGCCGAGAAAAACTTTGAGTCTCCTTTTTTGCCCTCAGAACTGCCTTAATCAATTGTGCTATACTTTTAACAAGGTAGAAGAAACATTCATCAGAGGGTTCAGTCCATATTTCCAAAATAGCATCACATAGTTGCTGCAGATTTGTCGGCTATATATCCTTGATGTGAATCTCTCATTGCACCACTGTACAAAGGTGCTCTATTGAATTGAGATTTGGGGAATGTGAAGGTCATGGCATAGCTTCACGACATAACACATGATCCTGCTGGAATAGCCATCAATACATTGTGGTCATAAAGAGAAGGATGGACATGGTCAGAAACAATATTTAAGAGAGAAATGACATTGCAACCAACAACAAATTAGTGTTGCCTTTCTACCAGTGGTCAGTGAGTGTATACCTGTGATTGTTTAGTAAGCAAAGTCACCTCTATTACTGCAATCCTCATGTGGATAAGGCTGATGAAAAGAAATAGTAATCTACACAAACCGCAGTATATAATTTATAATAAAAATGGAATGGAGTTTAGCTTGTGCAGGACCGGACGACGGTTTCATTTCTCAGGTGGCTACTTTTGACCATTATTCCCTCACCCCAGCCCTGAAACCTTTTGGTAATTTGAAGTGATAATAAAAGCTGATAAGATCGGAAGGATATAGATAATGATAGATTTCTATTTTCTTTAGATCCTTACAACCGTCTAAACCTGTCATGTTTAATGTTCAAAACGGATACTCAATAATGTGGTCAAAAGTTCAATAATAGAAGCCGCAATAACCTGTGCAAACTGAGGTAGCGGCATAAATATCTTAATGGGAGTGTCATCATTCAACACCAGAGTGGCTCTGGGGAAGTGCAACAATTCTGTGATCCTTCTTTCATTGAATGACCGAGAACACTTTGGAGAGATGACCTATTAGGATTGGGTGACTAAAAGAGGAACTCAATCTAATGCCTCATTTCCTCTCAGAGATGAAACAAGCTTTATGGCTTGACCTCTCTCAAACAGATCCCATTCTACAGTGGACAAATGTCACAGATCATTGTCTCTGCAAAAAGAAAATTAATAAATATAAACAACCAAACTACATTAGCAGACGCAAAAGTCCAGAAAATCCAATTTTAAATTCATACTGTGGCTATTATAGACTTCATCCCATCATATTTTATGTTTGACTTTGATAGACATTCTTTACTGATGTACAGTAGTCATAGAAGATTCAGGTTAATGAGGGATGTGGGTAAAACAAGATGCATCAAGCTGTACTGAATTACTAATATAGAATATAAGAGATCAATAACATTTTAATTAGGTTTTCTATTGTGTTTTTTGTCACTTTACTATACTAATAATTATACCATTGACAACACAACCCTACCATGTGTCTAAAGCTAATGTTGTACACATAATACATTTTGTTTAGGTCCTTTGATGTCACAGCTGATGATGGTTTTCTAATAACTAAAGTTGAGATAACATTCAAAACCAAAATGATATACAAAATATAGAAGTACTGTAATATATTCCATATCTTTACCTTGGACCTTTTCTGATGATATTAATTTCTAAACTTCCATTCCTCTTTTTAATTTAGAAGCCTTATGGACAGTTTCCTACATGTGGTTATTTCTCTCACTAATCTTACACTTCAACATTCAAAATACTTTCCAGTAAGTAATAGAAACACTGTTCATAAGGACTGACTGCCCGTGCTATCTTTGGTACAGTAATACAGTCATTCTGTGGAATGTCCAAGCTGTCACTTTCATTTTATACAGTACTGACCCATAAATGTGCTGCAGTTAATGCCTCAGCAGTCTATTATGTATGTCAGACTTTCCCTTGTCAGATCAGAAGTGTTACTTCAAGAATATTTTGTAGTGGAAGGCCTACTTTCCAAAGGTCCTGAAGACACCCAGGAAAATATGGCATACTACCAAGTAAAAGCTGATGTTGGGCCAGAGACCCTTAATAGGTCATTTGCAGGGCACAAGGATACAAACAACCATTGACGCTCCCACTCATACCTAGGGGCAATTTAAATTGTCCAATCAGCCTACCATGCATATCTTTGTAATGTTGGAGGAAACTGGAGTACCCAGAGAAAACCCACACAGGCCCGGGGAGAACATGCAAACTCCAAACATCGATTTGGATTTGAACCCAGGCCCCACTGTGAGGCCGGACCCACTAAACACTCAGTCGCCGGGTTGCCCCACTTTAATATAGTTTTTCAATTAATTACATAATGTCAGCATTTTGGACATTGATTAGTACTTAAATTGACAGTGTGATAGACTCCAAACTGAATAGAATAATGCTCAGATTATGATCTCAATAAGAAATGTATGCTGTGATTCGATACTCAATTTTTTGCGGAATTCCATGTATTACTTGCTCTCCCCATTGCATTGACTTCACCCCCCGCGACCCTAACGAGGATAAAGCGTTTCAGAAAATTAGATGAGATAGGGCACACCTTCAATGATCGAGTTAATATTCATACATAAGTTGTACCTCATTATAAGGTGCAATAGTGTTACAATGTACAGCAATTGTTATTTGTTCTTCATAATTTAACATTGTAATAATGGTTGTATGTTAGTCATTTGTTTAATTTTTGGGTGAATGTGTCTCGGAAGCCCGGCGGATGAGTGGTTAGTGTGTCAGTCTCACAGTGCTGGGGTCAAGGGTTTAATTTCAGGTGGGTCCTCACTTTGTGGGTTTTGTCTGGTTATTCCAGTTTCCGCCCACATCCCAAAAACATGCAGGATAGGCTGGTTCAACGCTAAAACTAAATTACTCCTAGGTATGAGTGTGTCTGTCTCCATGTACCCTGCGATTGGCTGGCTACCAATGCAGGCTCTCCCGTGCCTGCTGCTCATAGTTAGCTGGGATAGGCTCCAGCATCCCCGACGATTTCAGAAAATGAATGAATGTGCAGCAGTACAAAAATGCATGCTCCAACAAAATCAGTTTCAGGTCATTAATCACAATTTGAATGAATTCAAAAGGATTATTGAAATTGATTATAATGCGCACTGTCAATTTTAAGGAACATTTAGGGATTTTAAGCAAGCTTTACATTAAAGAAAATGAATGTGATAATTATCACTCATTAAAGAAAATAAATGTGATAATTATCACTCACACAGGGAATGGGACAAACTTAGATTGCTTTAAAATTCCAAATATTTTATCACAGCACATTAGGAATATGTCGCAAGTACTGGAAACAAAACAAAACAATACATATACAACTGTTATTCATGCGTATTTTCACAAAACAATTGTCTATAAAGTCGAGTGAGCTTTATGTCCACAATGTGCTTCCCTACCCTGACACTTTCCTTTCTATCAATAACTGGAGAAAAACAAAGCAATACCTGGAACTGACTTAAACCATGTGATGGTTTAGTAGTTTCCTCTGCTCATTAGGTTTAAAACAAATTGATTATTCAAAGCCTACTTCATTTGCACTCACGTGGAAAGGGCAAAAAGGAAATAGGAAGCCCTTGACAGTTTGGAAAATGTATTTAATTACCCTATTCACGCTCTGCTTTGCCATCTCAGCAGGCCCCGTACTGTAGTTCTTGGTGCTTTTAAGAGTAATTGTCACCTGCCGCATCAGCATTCAGCTAATCTCGGTATGCACACATGCACACTGAGGCAGGAAAAAAATACCCCCCCAACTAAGGGAGTTAAAAATAATTATGCAAAGGAATGTGCTTGATGGTCAGAAATAATGTATGTAGATGAAATATTATTTTCACACATTGAAGCTCAACCTGGTGCCTTTAATATGATAAATTGGGTGACAGACCAGCTTGTGCATTGTATGTGATATTAGGATGGACTCAATGCAATTTTTTTTATATTTTCTTTTCTTAATCCACTCTAGTTATGGCAATGGGCAGCCCACTAATGTCCATATATATGAAGATTAGGGACTTCAAATGGCACATTTGCATTAAGGGATGCCTTAAAAGAGCATTAAATATTTATAAACAATATTTAAGAATTCTATATACTCCATTATTATCTCTTTTTTTTACACCTTTATTTAGAATTTGAACGGGTCAACAATACACCAAATTATTTGTTTCGTATTGGTAAAAACAAAAGAACATCTTTGAGAATGTATGTCTATTATTATATTTGGATGATTTATATTATTTTGGAGGTTCTAAAAAAATAATTCAAATGCAGGCTTATCATTAGTTAAAGGGTACCGTTAAACAATGTATGCATACAATACATTTTCAACAAAACTCCACATTTATCCCACAGAACACAAATACCCTCAAGTAGACAATTGGTTGCTGTGCACTGTGGCTGAAGGGTCTCTAAGCTACATTTACCATGAGAACATTGGAGTTGTAGAGCAGAAAATGTCAGCAAAAAACTTCTGACAAAGACGCTTGAAATATGGTACAAACACAAACCATTATTGTCTTCTATATATAAACATTCTATCAATCGAAATAAAACATTTTATGGTTAAGCCTTGAGGTCCCGAGTATTTTCTTGTTAGGCTCTCCTTTTATATCGTTTGAAAAATAACATTTTGTCTGTACACACCATGTAGAAATGTTTAACATGTCCTGGGTATCTTGCTTGATGTTTTTTTTTTACAGCACATGATCTCTATGAACTGCTTTTATTAGACTATAACCTATTGCATTACCATATTAGACCCCAAAATAAACAAAAAAAATCATCCAAATCCAACTAATTAAACATGTTCTACCATTAAATTAAAACTATCATATTTCTGTGTATTATCGGTGCCAAATAAAAAAAAAGAAGAGCGTTTTAAATCTTTGAAGACAATTAATGCAGTTTTCTGGAAAAAGGCTAAGATGAGGACAGTACTTTCCAAGTACAGAAAAATCACTTGAAAAAAGTCACATTCACCCGTTACAATATACATATCTTGACCAACCTGACAGCAGCTCTTCAGTGGAGTCACAGTCTTAGGTAGGCCACCTAGGTATAAAAGAAAGTGAGCAGGTAGTTAAACACGTGAACATTTGTATTTTTAGCATTTCAGAAAACTCTTTGAAATTGTTTTCCAAAAGCACAGATGCACGACTGTGCTATAGACTGCCAATCAGCGTGGCAATACTTTATCAGCAATTTTGGCCTTCAAATAAACGCCCACAGGTGGCAGGGATTTCAAAAGTTAAAAAGAACATGCATAGCCAGAAAAAAAGCACCAAGCAAATCAACTAAAGCAGTTCCTGCCTCACTTCCTCCATCTGCTATTCCTGGGTATTTGCCTGCTGCAGACAATCATCGAGTTCCAGCGAGGGCTCCACACTGCGATGATGGATGAGAGCATTTTCCTTACTCAAGGCCGTGTCTTCTCTGTCCTCATGCCAATGCTTGCTCGCCACTCAGGCGCATCAATGTTAATTCATACAAATGATAAACAGTAAATTGAGGTGAGTTACCACTAATGCAATGGGGAGGTTCAGAGGACAGAACAAACTGAGAAAGGAAACTGGAGTAAACAGAGAGAAGCGGACTTGTAATAGCACCTTGTTAGGCTGAGGCAGGAAAGAGATGCTGACATCCCACTATGGAACATGACATATAAAACCCAGACCCCAAGGGACTCCTCTAGTGTGATCTCATTGTACTCAACAACCACCCATTCATGAATGGTTGAAATATAACAAACAATATGAAACATGAATATGAATGAGGAATGGCCTTTGCTTTCATGAATTTTCATGTCTACACAGTCCAAACAAATACAAAGCAGATTCTAAATAAGTTTGATTTACACACTTTGAATATAAACTAAAAGCCAAATTTCAAAATTTTATCCAGAATAGTAAATGACAAATCAAAACCAGAAACTGAGGAAATGCATTATTTAAAAGGGCAAAAAGATTTTGGTCTTAAATTATACATCAAATCACAATAAAGTTGGGACAAGACCATTATCAAAACTGTGATTCCAATCCATCACAGATGTACACTTCTGAAATGACTACTGATAATTTGGGTTGTCCAGGTCTTATTTAGTGCAGATGACATGGTGTCCCATTTTTCAAAAAAGAACTTCAAATTCGGATTTGTCAGACAACAGAGCAGTTTTCTGCTATGCCACACGAAAAGAATCCTGGTCCAAATAAAACAACTGTGCTTTAGTTTTCCCTTTAGTTATACCAGGTATGGAACAAAACAGATCAGCAAGACGTTCTCTGGCAGACCGAATTCCTATCCATTCTAAACAATGCGTTTAGTTACACTGGCCATGTTTGCAATGCGTCTGTTGCGTTGCTGCATTGCCGATTGGAAAAGATACATAAGATTTCTGCCGGTTGTCGCAAGCAAAACGCCACAAGACTACTTTCATCTTTTATATAAATTAAAAGAAATAATCTAAAGTATAAGAAAAAAAAGAAATGAGAACTGCTGTAACTGAAGAACTGCTAGTGGATTGTATAATCGATTAATGTAATTGTTCATTATTTAATGACAATAACAAATCTTCTTAAATTATGTTGTCTGACTACAAGCCTGTAAATATTGATGCACACATTCAAGACAAATACATAGAGCGAGAGGGAGACAAAGGAGGAGAGGGACAAACTGGAACAGAGCACACGAGCTGGTGGCAGAAACCAGTGATAAAGGAGTGTTTGATTGCCACACGTTCAATAAAGGAAATCCGAGAGCATTGCAGAGGAACTGTATTTTTATCATAAGAGAGGGCTTTTGGCTTAGAATGGTTTGCATCCAATGTAATACACCGCGACTGGTTTGTATACCATGTGAGTGTTTCTATAAACCACCAATCTTCTTCAATGGCTCACGGTGATCTCGCTTGAACTGTCGATAATTTCCCAAGCGCTAAGCAGCCCGATGCAGCAGCAAACACGTGTTTGACGGATAACAGTCTCATCTTATCTGTGACGGATGCTATTTAACTGGGGCTTTCAAATGGCTTCTTTGCACTGTTGACTTTCAGCTGGCAACGACATATGGCATGGTCGATTGTGTTCACCGACAATGTATTCTGGAAGTATTGCTGAGCCCATTCTGGGATTTCCTTTGCAGTATCATTCCTCTTTGTGGTGCAGTGCTATTTAGGGTCCCGAACTTCATTTGCATCCAGTCTGCTGGCTTGCAACCAACACAGGGTTTACCTACTGCCCACAGATAGGAGAAAGGCTCGAGGAGACCCCCACGACCTTTGCGTGGATAAGTGGCACAGAAGATGAATGAATAAATAAATAATAAACTATTTGGTGCAATAAACGTTTCCATACCGAGTTAAAATTAATAATACCTAATGTCTGGGGGGAAAACATGACCGGTAATTAATAATTATGTGAATCATTACACACGCCCATTCCAGTCATGATAGATTGGGTGGCTCCCATTTTATATAGCAGCCGATTAGTTAAAATGTTTAATATCATTACAATAAAAGCAAATAAGCTTTTATTTTCTATAACCTCTGTAGAGACTGCAGTTTGTCAACATCTGACGGTCTAATTTAGTATTATTAATGCAGCTGAAAAGAAGGTCTTGTATTTTTCTTTTATAATAACCCTTTCCCAATCATGACCCAATGTGGCATTCATATACGGTATTAACCATTTACAGACACATCTTGGTTGTTTACCTTGTATATCCATTATGATGGCGCTGCACCACCTTGGCACCTAACGTCTCCAAAACCATGGAACTTATCCTGGACTTCAGACAGAACAAGGCCGTTACGCTCTGCTGATCTCACTTGGACTATTTATAAATCGATTTCTCATTTATGGATTATTTATTTGTCTGTTGTTATTTGTGCACTACATAGTGAAAGCTTTAAATCTCATACTTGTATAATGACAATAAAATCATTAACTTTAATTCAAATTGAAAAATGACAAACGTCATTAAACAAGTGGGCCAAACTACTCATCTGCTAACCAATTTATTTTGCCACGTATCAATTTCTGATTCCCTCCTGCTAACGCACGCAACACTACTGTGGGTGGGTAAAATGGAAGATTGATGAGGAAGGGCAAAAGTGACACCATGTCATAGTACTTTATAGCCCATTACACTGAAGGGTCATGACTGGAGGGTGCAGAGCACAGAAAACAATAGACGTCCTTAATATGCATTCTCTTATGAGGTTAGTAATGGTGCTGTCTTTGATCTTCTTACCGAGAGGAAAATGGTTCGTACATGAGTCAAACTTTGACAATCTGGAAAAAGACATTGACACTCTAGTCCAGGTGTGTCCAAAAGTTTTCCTCCCAAGGCCTTTTGAAAAAAACAAACTAATGAAAAAATCAAATGGTGCAAAGGGCCAATGTGAAAATCTTCCACTTACTTTCATTTGCACACCTGTCAAATTACACACTATTGCTGTAATTAATATGTTTTTGATCAGTTCAAATTGTGAACGCCATATAACTTTTGAAAATAAAAAAGAATTTAAAAATGCATATGCTTTTAGGTGTAAGTTCTCCCAAGGTAGCTCCCAAGGTAGCTCCCATTGAGAGCGATACATGTCCAATCCATTTTGACTGGGTGTGATGGCAGCGATCAAACGAATGCTGCCACACCCTCCCAAGTCCAGTTGGCTTGGACTTCTATCAGAGTCAATGACAGTGAAACATAAGCACTCAATGCCAACTTTACCATTTGAAATGGATGCCTTTAACAGGCATTGGCAGTGGGTTTAGGGCTATAAGCAACAACATAAACCAGAAATATGTGGATATTGCATTATATCTAGATTGAGACTACTGCAACACAAACTGCAGTGCAGACCAAAGAGAAAATGTTACAGCGACAGAACAAAGGTAAAAAATTCATAATCAGGCTCGATTCATCACATTGGATTATTTTTATATGCAACGCTACAAACATAAAAAAATACCGAAATTCCACACACGGTAATCCCTCGATTATAGCGTCTTCACTTATCACGAATCCCTACTTTCCGATTATTTCCGCTATTAATTATTCAAAACACTTATTTTTAAAGTTCATAAAAATGTGAAAATCTACGCTGAAACTCCTAAAATGAAGCTACTCTTGCCAAGACTCAGCACGGAAGAAGAAAAACAAGTTAGAATAAAATAAAGTTATCCAATCCAACCTCAATATTCGAGGGATTACTATATATTAATTTCCATATGTGCATCTGGAGAGCCACTGTTAGAAGAACAAACACAGAAGTGCAATAGATTTCAAGCTGAATCTAAGTTTTTTCTGGGAGCCAGAATCAATTGTATTTTCATAATTTGCTGCAAGTCAATACAAGTATACCTGAAAACAATTGGTCCATGGGCTGTAGTTTTAAATCTACAGTTTGGCGTTACCCTTCACTTATATAAGGATATACAGTGCGGCCAAATAACAATAGCCCAAAGGCCTCTTGTTGTATCATATTATAGATCAAACTTTGGATTTCTCTCAAAAATCTTATGACTGTATGCTGGTCTCTATGACACTATGGGAGCTATTTTGTTTTCCTTTCTCTTTCAAACAAGATTTCAGGTACTCTTAAACCAATTCTAGTAACAATAGATGTCTGTGTGATCACATTACCTTCCTGTCCTCAGCCAACGACTTCCCAACAGACTTCCACAATCAGGAAGTGTTTGGGTGTATCATTTCATCACACTTCTGAGTACTGCTGCAACCATTTCCAGGAACCAGACAGCCCGATGTCTGCCTTGTGTTACTTTGTAACGTTCTCAATTTCACCAGTCTCACCCAATTTAGTTAAAATTCGACCATAGGCATTAAAACTGCCGTTCAGAAGCTTAAATGATATTCTAACAGTATGTGAAAGGGAGAAGGGGTACCTGTGCTAAACATAAAATTCTGTTCTCCTCAATTTTTTTTTGATTTTGATAAAAACATGACAATTTTATTGCTGGGGAACAGTAGTAGTATGCCGTCATATAATTCAACAGATTGAAGCGCAACGTGACAGCTTCAATTTCCTGCGCAAGAACTAGAAGATAGTGATAATTACTCCTCTCATTATGCTGAAAATGAGCAAAGAGCATGGTTGTCAACTAAGTTAAAACCATTTTTTTGCCTCCCCAATGCAACAGAGGCCAAGTGAGGATATTTTTAGAATCACACAGAAAAGGTAGCTTGGCATTGGCTAGAAGAGAAATCATATATTTTAGCCACGGGAAAAAAAAAGACATTTGACTTGTGATGCATTAAATTGTAAAAAAAAAAGGGTTCAATTGAACAGAGGCTTTAGACAAGTTAAGTTTGTAAGGGGGATAATATTGTGTTAGTGGGGGAAAAAACGTGTCATTTTTGCACTACAAGACACCAATTGAACCTTGTGTTTTTTATTCATTTTTTTTAAATAACAAAGCAGCTTACTTTTGGACTTGGTTGGACAAACAAGCTTAATCTTTTCTTATAAAAAATAAAACAATGCAGTTTTATTTTCATTTCATTTCGCTTTGAGGCCTGCCGTGTACTGATTTAGCCATTTAAGATGCATTTATAGTTTCGAACAACTTGCTTAGTTTGTGAGGAGGCAAGCTTCTTCAATATGAAGAGAAACCTTTTCATGTCACTACAGAAGAACCATTAAAGTCAAACCATGTATTGTTAGGCATCCCGGCTGTTATTAGTGCTGACGAAACCTGTCAGCCGCTTGATTAGACTTCAAAAATATTGGGGATTTTAGGGGAATAGTGCCCCCCATCCGATTTTTCGTGTTTAGTACGGTTGCCGATGAAAGCTCTATCCAAAGTGGATACTAGTGCTGCTAGCTGTAATTCCTGACTTAAACATAAAAAAAGACAGTTGGGATTTTTAAGAGCACTTTGTCATTTACAATTTTTAAAATTCAATGTTTTATGTTCTGACTGCCTTAGAGAGTGAATATCAATGGAATTGTTGGGTGTGGCTCCAACAGCTGCCTAGAGAGGAGGCACTCAGTGTGTAATGTTAATTTGCATCGCAAATACAATTTTGATAAATCATACGTTTTTAGATAACCTCCCTCAATCTAATATCCCATATTAAGACATGGGCACATGCAGCTTTTGGTGGAAGTTAAGGCAATTGGTTTTTACTTAATACTGTTAATTCCATGTTAGCTTTCACAAGAGGAGAGATTTTCAACATTTACTTCTTAGCCAGTCTCTGTGATATATTTTTGAAGAGATGAAGAATATGCTGTTGTGATGAAGGGGCTCAGAAAGTCTCATCTGTAATGTCTCACCTTATAGGCTTTCATGTGACGCATTGATGCTGGAAGAGTAGCACTGCTTTCTTCTATGACTTGTAACAGCTCCTGACACACCTTCACTGGAAACACCACAGTGTGTCCTGTGGCATTGACCTCCCAACTGTTGGCGACTCTAAGAATGTAGAATGTGAAAGTGATTAATTGTGACTGGTAGAGCCATGTTCAGCAGAAATAGAGAGCCAAAATAGCTCTTGAATTATTTTCAGTGGGGTTTTTATTGTTAATTTTAATTACAAAATGTGTATTAGACAGACAAAAATATATGAAGATATAAAATGAGATTGATGAGCAGCTTGTGTGTCACGCCTCACGGTTAAAAACTACCCTAAGCCCTACCCTTAAAATAACGGGAGTGGCTTCCACTTGCGAGTTTCAGCGTGGATTTTTACATTTGTATGAATTTAGAAAGATATATTTTTTTTTAAAAAGTAATAATTAATAGCAGAAAAAATCGTGAAGACGTGAATTTGCAATAATCTAGGGAAGACTTAGATTATGCTTGCTAAATCTTCGGATACAACATAACATCTCCATTTTGTCTTGACTACATTCAAATGCCAGGGAAAAAATGAGTGCTTAGTCCCTTGAAAATAATGAGGGTTGAGGAGTTTTCGATTGGGGTGCAGAGATAAAGAACACAGAAAACCACATGCAGAGCATCCACCTTCACCTTTGTAAAACAAGGGTCCACAAAGTGAGCATATGTAACCTTAGGGAAAAGTCACGATATTTGATGGTCATCTCATACGGAAAATACATTATGTCTAGACATGCAAACACTGCACAAAGTAATATGTTACTAATTCCTTTATGCACTCCTTAGAGAAACATGTGCCACTCTGTATTGTAGAAAAGGTGCCATGTATGAGCCACTTCTCTGCCATTTAAAAAATCTTAGGGTTTGTGCTTAATGGGGTTCTTTCTGACGTAGAAAATTGAATTGCATCAACATGCAAAATGTTTTTTCAGGATCAAACCTTCATCATGTGTTTGCTTAGTTTATTTGATACTTGATTCTACTTCTAACAACAGTTTTCTCCTAAATTCAAAAATAATTGGTGCATGTAAATGAAAACCATGAACGTGGATGTTTTTGTAAATGGTTTTGTGCATATATACGCATCCCCTGATTCCATAGTAAAATTTCCAGGGTGTATTCCACCTTATGCCGACACTAAGCCAAGATTCTAGCGTTTTATATTTTTATAATCATGTTAAATGTGGTAGAATATTGAAAGATACACTACATAGTGTGACCATGTCAGTGTAAATCACAATAACAATAATTATGTATTAATGATAGACTACTGGGACTGTCTTTATGAAGTATGGGAGAAGTGGATACTAAAGTGCTTCTGGCACAATTGATAACTGGGATTTAAAACAACTCTGTCATTGGTTCACAATTTTTTTTAATTCTTTCTGTTGCAAAAACCCATTTTTATTTTGCTGCGCATTAATGCTGTAAAAAAATCTGTCAAAGAAGTCTTTCATCTTTTAGTTTGCGTTGTGGAAGCGTTGATTAAGCGATGCAGAAAAAAGATGAAAGATAAAGGCAAGAAGGGGTGAAAACTGATGGAAAAATGTCCAAGTTGTTTTTACTTACTCTTGCTGCTGGATGCCCATATGAGAACAATTTATGTAAAGTAGTTTCATGGCTTTTTCCGCCCTCACTGAGTGACTCTGAGGGGTGACAGTGCTATCAGACCACTCTGGGACGGAAGCCATGATTGAATCCCTGTTCAGCAGCCAGAGCTGCAAAAGAAAAAGGTCTGACATTAACTTTACATTTTGAAAGTGAAACTCATGAAGAAAATTATGAATCACATTTTAGCCACTCTGTCACAAAGCAAGATTGCGAGCAGATGAGTAAAAATGTTTTCGATGACGTGAAATTGTACGTTGACACACATACACACACAAACACACACACTGACACCCACAAACTCGCCATGTAATGTTCATGCCACATACACATACTGTAGATGGAACAACATTAAAAGATGGCCTGAAGCACATTGTCTGGTGAATTCAATGTCCTTACCTAGTTGAATTAAAATGAATAAATTCATGTACGAATCAATTATCCTAAAAATTTGGATTCAATTACAAACCGCATGGCCACACAGAAGCGGCTTACAGAAAGCTATCAAATATAACTCAATGGACTAAACAGAAGACTTCAATTAGGTTTACTGGGAGTTGGCTATTGCAGCAGTTTAGGTGTACAAATCCCTTTTTAATGATGGGCTTCCAAACATAAACTGTCATGAGTCAAGTGTTCTGATAAAATACTTCATTTTTATTGGATTTATGTCAAAGAATTTTCATAGTGTGCTTTAAAAATGTTATAGCAGCCAAAAGGGTACTAATCATTTGCTTATATGATAGTTTAAAAATATTTAAAACTAACAACAAAACCAGTTGGTCTGTGCTGTAAAAGAATTGGGGATGACCTATCTTAGCAAAGTAGGCGCCGACATACCCGTAAAAACAGAATCATGATTTATTGCTTCCATGTGCTTTATTTCAAACACAAGAATTACAACTTTTAATTTTTATGAATTATTATTAATTTTTAAAAGAATTCACACCTAAACTAGTATATGTGTAGACGCTACATCTGCTGGTGTAAGGCATTTTAAATTTAGTGTGCTTTAGCATGCTACGGTTTTCAATGACACACGTTTCAGGGAAAAGGATTTGAAGCCAGCCTTAGCTGTCAGTGAATCACACCTCTTTGGTGTTTCTGCATTTATTTCGATAGTCCTCACGAGAGAATATGTAAGATAAAAAGAGACTAGTCCAGGCATGTAAAAACAATTCATGATTGTGAATGAAAGAAATTGGCCCTGAATGTGCAAATCAAGCATGTTTTTATGATGATTGAGAGGAACCAAAAATGTAGAAAAAGCAAATTATGCTGGGAAAAAGAAAGCCTGCTGTCTCACCACAGACAACAAACGCATGATTTTTATACATGATATGGGTAAATTCTCAAGAATTATTTGAGTGAGTATGTCATACACTATTCTTAAATTGTTACAGTAATTGCCTCATTCTTGGTTGACACACAGAGCTTAATAACATAACCTGCTCTGCTATATTGGTGTGAGTGTTTCACTAAAGGTGGTAACCAATTGTCTCAGCATGAGACAAAGGAAAAAAATAGACAGGCTCTGCCTGCAAGGAAAACACTGCCACCTACAGTTCTAATGAATACTTTTAAATTGGACGAGGTAAAAAAAAATAAACAAAAAAATAATTACCTAAGGTCAAATTTTTCATGTATGAAGTTATAGTACTCAAGCAACTGTACTTTTATTTGAGTGCAATATTTCATCTCTTCTTACCAGTAGGAAAGGTTTTCCACTTGGTGTTTGGACAGAAAAGTGGAACGAACTCATGGAGCTGGAAAGAGCTGCAAGCCTTGCAGTTATAGTCCTCTCCAGGAATAAGGATCTGTTCAAAATAAAACAAATTATATTAAAATTTGTGTAATTTTTGGATCTCGGACAAGAATATTCCCTGGAGTAAATGAATTAAGGTTATTTATTAATTAATTTTATTGTTAACTTCTTGTCTGTTAAGCACTTTTGGTGACTTATTCCTATATAGGTATAATGATTTTTGTCACAATGACAATTAACACTGCACTCACCACCTACTGGGTTGCTAAAACTGATAAGAAAAAGTGCTTGATTGAGTGTGCAGCAAAGCTAACATAATTGAAAGTGTAAAAATGGCCCACAACCATGTTCATTGGATGGTGATGTAAAAAATTCAATGTGAAGGCTCTTGCTAACACTCTGCCGACTAAAGTTTGGGGATTTGCTGACTGAGATATGTTTTCCAAAGTTCAAATATGTAAACATTAAAAAATACTATTACTGTATTTTCACGACTATATGGCGCAATGCGTTTTAAGTGCAATATCTTGTTTTTTTTTAAATCCTGTTTTCAGAGGGTTGGAACGAATTAATTTGTTATTAGTTCATTTCAAATGTGAAACATTCGCTGGAGTTACGAGAAGCTCGACATACGAGCTCAGTCCCGGAACGAATTAAGATCGTATGTAGAGGTACCACTGTATATTGTACGGACCTTTTACCAAGCATTTCACAGTCAAGATGGATAAAACTCTTACCTAGTCGCTGAAGATTCTGGAATTCTGTCCCCCACGGTAGGCTCCACCAACACCTGTGTGATGTACAATCTCAGGGTCTCTGAAAGACACAAAAATAACAGCTAATAATAACAAGTTACTTGTGATTTTTTAAAGAGCGGTTAGTTAGAAGAAGCATACCCGGTGTCAATGCCTCCCCCAGAACCGAGGAGCAACTCAAGCAAGACACTAGTTGAAGTCGGCGGCAGGTTTTCTGTACATGAAAAGGTACAAAATTTCAGTGCAGTTTCATTGCATCTTTCTGTCCTTTCGCCTCTTTCGTTTTGGAGTGAGGACGGGGGTGCACTAATGGTGTTTTTAAACTTATTTAATTTAAAACTAGACGAACTTAAAAGTGCTTAAACACTGTAATAATCACTGTCATTTTTTTGGGCTACAGCTTTTGTATTGACAATATGCACAAAGATATGGCAGCATTGATGCAGACATTCTGCAATGTGCACACTCAATGATTTGGCTTGTGAGACAAAATTAAATTCAAAGTCAATGCTGACAGAATTCAAAATTATTTTCCAATTACACCAAGTTTTTAGTGCTAATTAAGAGAAATCTACTTTCCCCCCCTTTCAAGCATGAGATGTTTTCATAACCATTCAGGTATTTTTTAATCGAAAACTTAAGCATGCATTATGTTTTGATAACGCCGCCTATATTTATGCTGGTATAACAAGTTTGCATGCTTGCTACCTCAGTTATATTTTGAGCTGATTCTCACTCACTTTGGAATCTTTACTATCTTCTGAATCAGCAGAAATCACTTCTTGAAGAAGAGTCTGCTCACAGCTACCATCCCTGGTAAGGAGAAAGAACGTGTCGCCCAGTAAACAATCCCTAGGTCGGGGCAGCATCTTTTTGTTGGCAAAGGGATCTGGATGGCAGCACCAATCGTCCACAATGGCATTCCAGTTGCAATTTGGGAGGGGAAGCACCCGTGTGAAGGACCTGGCGGTGAAGAACAATAAATTAAAGTAAATCCCAATGTTATTTTTGGAAGATGGGGGAACATTCTGTTTCATGTTTTGATTAGGAGTGTCAAACTCATTTTAGTCCGTATATTACATTCATTCATTTTTCGAACCGCTTATCCTCAAGGGTCGTGGGGGCTGCTGCAGGCTATCCTAGCTGACTTCGGACAACCGGCAGGTGACACCCTGAATTAGTAGCCAGCCAATCGCAGGACAATTATTCACGCTCACACTCATCCCTAGGGGAAATTTAGAGTGTTCAACCGGCAAGTTTTTGGAATGTGGGAGGAAACGGAATGCCCAGAGAAAACCTACGCAAGCCCGGGGAAAACATGCACACTCCACACATTGAGGATCTAACTGAGATCAAACCCCCGGTGCCAGAACTGTGAAGCCGACGCGCTAGCCACTATGCCGCCTTGGTTTACATTCATCCAGATTTCATCTTAGAGCCGGATTAGACCCAAAAACTCAAAATCTGCTTGATCTTGATTGATGCAGCGTAGCAGCTGCATGTAGAAACTGCATTAAAAAAGCTAATTTTACCCAGCAACATAATAGAGCATTTAAATACACTGTGCACAGTTGAAGCGCAGTGACCATATATTAATTAATGTAGACAAAGTATTTCATTCTTACATGTTAGAACTTACCAGGATTCCTGTACATTGTACTCAAAATCTATTGGCCCTTGTTGAGAGTGAAAATATGAGTGCTAGGCAACTTTTAATAGGTCACTGCTAAGAAACATACCCAGAGGCTGAAGGTCTCCATAATGCAGGCACTGCAATTTAAGCATATCAAACTGCTGACCAAAAAATTGCCACAGGCTGAAAGCAATAATAGCAATAACACTCAACCACCTCAGGACAGAGCACCATTTTTTGTAAATAGGTAAGGGGGAGCTTTATACCAGAGGGACTTTACAACAACTGACAACTTTAGCTCCATTCTCCACCAATCTCCTTTTTCTATGGCCAGCTATAATAGCCTTAGCTGCATCCCACCATCAATAAAACCTTACTCTGCTTCTGGAGGAGAAGCAATAGAGAAAAACAAAAATAATTTCTAGTCCAGCTGCTCCTTGTGTGTCTTTTCCTTACCTATCCTCGAGCAGCCTGGTCATACAGCTCTGACAGTAGAAGCAATAAGTTTCCTGAGCCCGCAGTGTCCTTATGATGTCTGGGGACTCTAAGGGGGACAAATGAATATGAAATTAGGGAAACCTTCTGAAAAGGGAAGAAACCAGTAAAATACTGTATAAATAGAAAAAGGCAGCTCAAAATCAATTTAATTTCTACAGTGAGCATATATTGGGACAAATAGAAGAGGTCCTGACGGGAGCCTTATGTATGAGAGTTTACAAAGATCTAGAGGTGATGACCGAGCAACAGAAACTATTGTCAGAATAACAATCTAAACTTCAGTTTCTTCATGGTGGGCCAGTTTTCTTAGGAACCGAAAATTTGGTCCCGTTTCTCAATTAGATTACACAACATGTGAACTTTGGTATACAATATGGCAGATCAGGGGTCACCAAACTATGACTCCTCCACCACACCCCTTGACCGGGCCCACAATCCAATTTACTTCCCGGCACTTGAAATAATCCTTTAAGTCAAGGGTGTCAGACTCGGGTTGGTTCGCGGGCCGCCTTAGCATCAACTCGATTTCATGTGGGCTGGACCATTTTAAATATAATATTTTTTAATTTATTTTTATAAATGGATTAAATGAACTGGATTAAAGGCCGTGAATATTTATTTTTTATAGATCTAAAACAATGTTTATTTTAGTTTTTTTAAATATATTTTTAGATTTTACAAAATAATTTTTTAACTAAAAACAGAAAAAAATGGATAAAAAAATTACAATTTTTGATTTAAAAGGGGGAAAAAAAGAAGAAAATTTAAAGTTTACATATATACTCTTCATTTGAATTTGATCCTAAAACAGAAAGTCAACACATGATTTACTTTCCCGGGCCACACAAAATGATGCGGCGGCCCAGATTTGGCCCCCGGGCCGCCTCTTTGACACGTCCTTTAAGTTAATTGACAGTAGTTTTTAAGGTACCCGAACATTTCGTCAATGGACAATTTGTTGCCAGACAATTCGTCGCCAGACAGTTTGTCGCCAGACAGTTCGTCGACCGGACATTTCGTCGACCGGACATTTCGTCAACGGACAATTTGTTGCCGGGCAATTCGTCGCCAGACAGTTCGTCGACAGGACATTTCGTCAACGGACAATTCGTCGCCGGACAATTTGAAAATTCCAGACAGTTTGTCGAACAGACATATCGCTGAACGTTATGTCGAATGGATATTAAGTCGAAGATCGTTTTTGTCGAACGGTTGCTTCCTCGCGAACGATTATTGTGTTGCATAAATAATTTGTTTAAAGCGATCAATCAGGTAATCCATTCTTCCATTCTTCATATCTATAAGTCCTATTCAATAGAAAATACTCATTTCTGCATCGTTCTATGTACCATGTGAATGTGGATAGTAAATAAAATCACAGCCTAGATGCTTTCCCGTTTCGTGTACCTTCAGTTTCTATATGTTTAACATTCAGCCGCAACCTAAAATGGAGCTCTTCTTCACAGGATTCTCCTCCATGTACCAAAACGTAGGATTCCTCCACATAGGAAACTCCAGGAGGCAAAACGAAGGTCACGTTGCCTGTAGGGGTCTGGATGTGAAGGGATGCATCTCTACCATTCACAACAATCCCAGTAGGATTTGCAGATACATCTTTTCTAGATAACAGAGAGAAAAGACGTTGATAGATTTGAAAAAGCAAGTAACATCACAAATGTCACATCAGCGTTTTCTTTAATCAACTGTTGGTTGGTGAAAGTCCGTGTCGATGAGCCAGTTTTTCATATGAAGACTGCATGTTCTCCCCATGGTCAAAGTCAGAATGTTGTCCGTGACACCCCCCCTCCCCGCCCCAGCCTTGTTATTAATGCTTAGCCAGAAACATGCACTTAATTATCTCATTCATTTGGTTATAAATTTCTTAACTAATCAACCCCACATAAATAATTCCTTCAGTAATTTTAAGCAGGTAAATGTGTTTGAAGAAAAGTCTGGAATATTATGAATGTAATTTTATCCACTTTAAGGTATTAAAATAATAATATTTTTTACAGAGGGGTCTAAGGACCCCGCCCCCTATTTTGCTTCTACTTGACATAACAGAATATCAAATCATAGAAATCCATCTTTTATAACGGTATGGATGGTAAGAATTGTATTTAAGATGATCTGAAATTAGTTATTTAACTAGTATCCAAAACCATTGTGTATAGAATCAATATTATGTCATTTTCAAAATCCAAACGGAAAATAAATGAATGAATATCAAGGTTCAAGAACAGAATAGTTGAATTGAATTGAACTTAAATTCTGCAAATCAAGCATGAGTATCTACAAACGTCAATTGATTCTCGATCTCAAGTTAACATTTACCGGTCTAATTTTATTTACCCTAGGGTTGTTCTAACATACCACAACAACACAATAGAGCAACGGGAATGGATGTTTACAAACTCAATATTCACCCGACAATTAGAAGTCCACTTTGAAGCCTTTTCCTTAATTCGAGAAACACTCCAACACCGCGTGTCTTGGCTGGCATCTCCAAATCTTCCATTCAAACTACAGATACGATACAAATATTATGTGCAACTTGCTAAAAAACGTTGCAATTTTATTATTTGATTTTTTTAAACAAAGCTCTTGGAGACAAATAAATATTCTGTAAAGTATTTGCCACGGTAACATCTATAAGAGAATTGTATGGTAACCGGACATAGCACTGTTATACATTACCGTATTGAACAAGAACATCCCTTTATGAATTTCAAAGTCAGGCAATGAGAGCTGTGGCGACAATTAAAATCTAAACAAAAAATATATAAATTCTAAATTTTAAGACATTTAATCTTGGTAATTATCCATATATTGGGATAAAGTACCGTTAATTTCAATAAATGTAAAAACTCACGGTAGTGGTAACTTTTATTTTGTCAAGTGATTATTGTTATTCCGTATTGTTTCAGCCAAACATGATGCACTTTACTGCACAAGGAGACGGAGACAATGTTGCCAAATTGAGCGGGTTCCCGCGCAAGTGAGCTATTTTAACACTGAACACTAAAACAGATTTCGGGGCTTTTGGAATGATTTTTATTTACTTAAAACTTGATAGTAATATTTGGATTTGACGCAAAATATTATACAATTTCTCACTCCTATAGCATAGATATTTAATAAAAATCATTTAAGAAAATATATTGTTCATTAAAGTGGAAAATGACACTACGGTGTCAACCATTTCATATACCTACTACCATCTCCCATGATGTGTATCATCAAAACAGCAATTATTTCTTAACAATGTGCATTCATTTATTTTATGGTAATAATATCAAAATTTAGATTGAGATGTATGCGAGAAAAGTATTATCTTTAACGGGAAATTGTCTTTTTGGGATGCTTTAAGTTTAAATTGTACTGGACGATTTTACACTGTGATTAGGCTGGAAACTGTCTTTACAATTTGGCAACCCTAGGCGGAAAAGAAGTATACATGCGGAAAAGGGGGCTGAATGTGAATGCTCCGGTTGGATGTGTTGCTAACCAGCAGTGTCGCATGGGATCCGTCATTCCTCCGCCTTTGGGTATCAGATGATGAGGATCTCATTGTTAAGGATTTGCATATGCCACTGCCGAAATATGTAGAATCTCAGCCATTGTCTGCTTGTCAAGAGAGCTAAATGTTGTGAAGTAGGTGTCGGGCCCTTCCTCTCCATCCTTTTAGCAACCTGTTAGCAAACATTGCTTGTTGTAAGCCCATTTTACCCATCGAACCGGGTTCATGTTTGAATGACACTTCTCGCCCACAAAGCAATGACGGTAAGCAATATGTCATAATTTGAACGTGTTAGTTTTTTTGTGTGCATTCATAAAACGAAGTGAGTCAAAACAGATGGCGCTGATATGCTGCACTACTACAATCGATACATGTTTTCCTTTATAACCTTTTCACATTGCAAACTGCGTGTCGGCTGTACAGTTGCCTGATCCTTGTTGGGTTGTCGTTGACATGTGCTTTAATGACAACAATGTCATGAATTATGGGTTATTTATATGCTATCAATTATATTATCAATAGTAGTCAAGATCAGAAATTGTCATTTGTTCACCCATGAACATATATACCTACTTAAAATACTGTGTACTGTTCAGTACACATGTTACACTTATTTGACTGCACATGATGGAACGTGTTCCCGGTAAACGAACTATGGCATATTTACTATGGTCATGTGTACTTAGAAATTGAACTCGGTGGTATTTCCCATTTTTGCCAGCAGAGGTCGCTCTTGGAATATTTTTAACTAAGTACTCAGTACTTAGTACTCAGTACACCTTCCACTGTTGCAGTACTTAGTACTGCAACAGTGGAAGGTGGCCATTCATTCATTTTCTGAACCGCTTTATCCCCAGTAGGGCCGCGGGGGGTGCTGGAGCCAATCCCAGCTGACTTCGGCCAGAGGCACAAGGAGACGGACAATCATGCACACTCACACCCATACGTAGGAGTAATTTAGAGAGTTCAATCAGGCTATTGTGCATGTTTTTGGAATGTGGGAGGAAACCCACGCAGGCCCGGGGAGAACATGCAAACACCACACAGATGGACATGACCTAGATTTGAACCCAGGAACCCAGAGCTGTGAGGCCGATGCGCTAGCCACTCGCCCCACCCCCTTTTCAAGTATTTGGTTTAATTTAGTGGTCACTCGTTGTTTCACCTGTTATTTATTTTCATGTTTCCCGGCAGATGAGCTCTTCCACTTCTGATTTTGTTTAGACCTGCCTTCAGCCTAATCCATACCTGTCAACCTTGGCCAATTGCTCCCCTTATTGATGATTGTAATTCCCCTTATTCAGTTATAATAAACCACACGTGCGTTCACAAATACGGATCAAGTACACGGAAGGGAGACTTCACTTGAGTCTTTTAGTGGGTAGTATCGGTGTTGTTCTATATCTCATATTCGCAATGTTGTTTTAACGCCCAGGTCTCCCTTTAATATAATGTGATGTGTTATTGTTCCTTATATGGCTTGGGCGCAGGTGTGATGGATAGGTCTGCCAAGTGTTTGACACTAGCACAATAGCCACCTAGGAGAATGAATACAGAGGAAGTGGAGCTGCTAAGTGACTCCAAGTACAGGAACTATGTGGCAGCGGTGGATAAAGCCCTTAAGAACTTTGAGTACTCAAGTGAGTGGGCAGACCTCATCTCTGCTTTGGGCAAGCTCAACAAGGTAATGCTCTAACTTTGCAATATTTGCCTGATGCTTAAAACACAAACATCTACAGTGGTACCTTGAGATATGAGCTTAATTTGTTCTGGGACTGAGTTCTAATGTCGATATTCTCGTAACTCCAACAAACGTTGAAATAAACACTGAAAAAAATGCAACGCTCTGCCCAATGCTTGTAGATATCTGTTATACACGAAAGAGATACATCAAAACAAAGAAACACTAAAATCATAAACAGCCTCTCATGTCTTGGCCACCTGGCTTTCTTGTATCTCGAAATGTGTCTCGTATCTCCAGATAATCATTTGCTCGAAATTTTACTCGTATCTCGAATTGCTCATATCTCGAGGTGCTCGTATGTCGAGGTAACACTGTATAGGATCTTTCATGAAGAACAAAAAGCCATCAATAGTCACATATTTCTTTAAATTGACTTACAGTTACAATATTATCTACACTATAAGGCAAAACCAAAATACAATTTTCTCAAAAGCAGGCAGTGCCCTTTATAATCTGATGTACCTTATAAAATGATCAATATTGGTTAATCATTTGATGCAATTCCTTTTAGCACAACTACATCCAATAGATGTATAACACAACCCAATGCTTCTACTACTACTACTCACAACTATTGTGTCTTATTTTAAAAACTTATATTTGAAACACATTTTAAGATAGGCCATTCATTTAAGGTGTGTCTTATAGTATGGAAAATACAGTACTTTTAAAGTGACTGGTAGGATAATAAGGCTTTAATCTTGTGTTGTCTTTTCTTGACAAACATTTACTTGTCCTGTCAGGTATTGCAAAACAATGCAAAATATCAAGTGGTTCCCAAGAAGTTGACAATAGGCAAACGGCTGGCTCAATGCCTCCATCCTGCCCTGCCCAGTGGAGTCCATCGTAAGGCCTTGGAGACCTACGAGATTATATTTAAGATCATTGGACCCAAGAGGCTCGCCAAAGACCTGTTTCTTTATAGGTAATTGTAGGTTTGACATTTTTTGTTGAAATTACACTGGACACGCATACTGACTAACATCCTCTTCTACACGGCAGTTCTGGGCTTTTCCCTTTACTCTCTAATGCTGCCATGTCCGTAAAGCCTGTGTTGCTGGGCCTTTATGAGACTTACTACTTGCCTCTGGGGAAGACACTAAAGCCTGGATTACAGGGACTCCTCACTGGAGTTCTTCCTGGCCTTGAGGAAGGATCAGAGTTCTATGACAGGTGCGAAAGCAATGGGTGCATGAATGAATATTGCAATAACTTTTGAAATCACATTTTAATTTCCTTTGATTTTAATGTTATTATTTATACTAAACTGAATACTAAAGAATGAATCCATTTGCAATATGTTTTACTCCACTATAGACATTTTACTGCTAATTTTGAGGGGAATTAGCATGGTTTTCAGCATTTCTACTTCCAAAGCTATCTTCCTGGAAAAGACATATGGTTTAGGATAGTTGTTTAGATATGGGGTCACGGTTGGGGGTGCTTTGCAAAAATTGGGACACAGCTAATGCCTAATAAATGTGTTAATTTACATAGGAATTACAGTTTTACCTTTTGGTGGTATAGTTCATATGACAGTTTCTTGTGTAATTACCACTTGATGTTTTGCTACAGAACCAACAACCTTTTGGAAAAGGTAGCAGCAGCAGTGGAGCAGTCGGCATTCTACAGTGCCTTATGGGGTAGTATTTTGACTAGCCCCGCTGTGCGTCTTCCTGGGGTCTCCTTTGTTCTGCTGCACCTCAACCGCAAGCTCTCCATGGAGGATCAGCTCTACGTTATGGGCAGTGACATCGAACTCATGGTGTGGACTCAGTTCTGTGGAACATCTCATGACACTTATTTGTAACAATATTTTTTAAAATAATGTTTGTCTGTTTAATGTTTATTTTGAAGCAGTTCGAATGAGTGGTAGTAAACATTCTGTTTGTCCTCATGTTGTCAACATGTGATCAGTTTTAACTGATTATAGACATGAATGTCGTCATTCTGTGTACTAGAATGTTCGTTTTTTAATTACTGTAACAATATAGTGATGTGCCACACAACCTTTTGTAGAAAAAAAAACAGTTTGACTTATATCAGCGTTAGTGAGAAAATTTGTGTCAATCAATAATAAGTAATAAATCTTGCCTCTCCTTAATATGCCCATGCCTCAGGTGGAAGCTGTCAGTACGTCAGTTCAGGACTCAAGTGTGCTAGTGCAGAGAAGCACTTTGGATTTAATCCTTTTCTGCTTCCCTTTCCACATGAGCCAGGTAAGTGGAGCAGTCAATGTCATCTGGATGGAAACTTGGGAAACACATTTATGAACCGTGCATATTCACAGAAATGTTATTCTTATAAACACTTGTACAAAATATAGGATTTCTCAACATGGTTTTGTCCATGCATTTTTGCAAAGCTATAAACGCTAACACATGTTAGATGAGGGAAAGTTGGTGGTATATTAGGTTATATTGGTACTTCATTATAGAGGTTATATTGGTACTTCATTATAGATTAAATGTTTTTTTTTTCTATGACAGTAATACCCCATATTGGCAATGATTTATGAGACAATATTTCCCCCACTAAAATTTGTTATCTCAACATGTTTTGTCACAAATCTTTGACCTGTTCTGCCCAGGCTACTCGCCCTGACATGATACGGATCCTGTCTGCTGCTTTGCATGTGGTTTTGAGGAGAGACATGTCTTTGAACCGTAGACTCTACGCATGGCTACTTGGTACGCAAGTCACAAAGATATTAGCCATTACACCATTGTTAACATAAGACAAACCATTTTTGTATATAAAACTGACTTACACAGTGTTTTTACAGGCATGTGTCAGGAAAAGCAATTTCTTATATTCATACATACATTCATTTTTTCCATTTTAAGAGATATAAATGTCGTTGTGAAGTAATATTTTTGTTTTTTTTCATTTGCAACTCACTTCGGATACAAATGCGGGTAAGTGTACATACTATGAACTTAAAAAAAAAGTTTTTAATTTATTTTCAAGTTATACCCAATCCAAAATGACAACCACATCCATATACAGTTTTGGTCAAAAGTTTACATACACTGGTGGTGGTCTCTTGAGTTTCCAGTTATTTCTACAACACTGATATTTCTCTGATAGAGTGATTGGAACATATACTTCTTTGTCCCAAAAAACATTCATGAAGTTGGGTTCTTTTCTGACTTTATTATGGGTGTACAGAAAAAAAAGTGATCAAATCTGCCCTATGTGGGTCAGTTTTGGCCCGCAGCCCGCATCTTGACATCTGGATTGGACCGGAGTTTTCACCATCATAATGACCTTGATGATCATTTTGGAAACACACTCATACACAAATGTGTGTTCACTTCATATGGGCTTTTTGTCCTTTTTTGTAGGTTTGGACAATAATGGGGTGAAAACAGGTCCCCGCAGCGCTACACAGAGCAACCCAGAAGAGCACGCTAGCCACTATTTCAACACCTTCTCAAAAGACATGCTTGTTCAGGTGGGACTTTTGCATTTTGAGTGTTGATTAAAATGTGTAATTGAAGAGTTTTTTTGTGTGTGTCATAAGGGATGCCATTCATTTTGCCAGATTTGTCTTTATGATCTGTTTTTGTTGTTTATTTTTTTATCAGTTATTTTTGGTACATTCTTCCATCTCTTTAAAGAGCTCATCTCCAGCATTCCACATCCTCTTGGGGATTTTGTATGTTATGCTTCATCTTGCTTCTTTAGTGGCAGCCAATTCTTTGAAGTTCAATCTCTGTCCTTAAACCCGGTCCCGCCATGTGCTCTTTTTTTAGCACTCTCGGGGTTAAAACGCAGAGAGCACATCGAAACCTGAAGGCAAATGTAGTTTTAGAAGTGATTTTTTTTAATCATTTATTTGTGCCATCTGTTCAGAGGTAGCTATTAGAACTTTATCCATCAGGGACGATGGTGGCACTACAGGGACTTTTTTGTTGTTGTTGCAGGCTTCAGTTTATGTGACAGACAGAGCGTGAAATACAGGAGAAAAACAAAATGAAAGAAGGGGTGGAACGAATGTGAAATTTGTTCTGCCAAATTTGAAAACAAAGCTCGGGGGTTTCTGTCAAACTTGTCATATGTCTCCTTTTTGCTACGTTGTGTTTTCAGGCAATGGTGGGAATATTGCAAGGCAAAGCGCGAGGCGGAGAGGAGGAAAGCATTCTAATGCATGACCTCAAGCCATTTCGCATCCTTATCAGTCTACTTGATAAACCAGAACTTGGTAGTAATACGTTAATGCCCTATCAGAAAGTTAGTGGTGAAAATATTCTGCTTTCTTAGTGTCTCGTTTGGTTCTGTTCTAAGGGCCAGCAATCTTAGAGGACATTCTCATCGAAGTGTTTCGAACGCTTCACACACAGTGCAAAACTGAGTTGGACCTCCAAAACCAGTGTTCCTTCAGCAAGGACCAAACACACCTTAGCAGGTTAGTCAAATCAGGCAATTGACATTTTGACCTGCTTTCTCATATTTAAATTGCATCTCTGTCAACGTATACGTTTTTCCCGTGTTTTATGTTTTTTTATCAATTCAAATTGAGTACACCATATAGCAACTTTTGTACAGCAAAAAAACTTTTTTTTAATTAGTTTTTTAAAAAATTGATCTCGTTTTACCCATTTCAGCTCCAATCCAGATTGCCTTGGTCACTGGTAGCAGAGGAAAACAGCATTGTCGATTGCTAATATTGTCATGCCACAATCATGACGTGTGCACGCACATCAGTCATGTCTGCCTTTTCAGTATACAGTAATACCTTACATACGAGTGTCCCAACATATAATACATTTGAGATACATGTAAAATTCCGAGCAAATATCTGCCTCGAGATACGAGACAAATTTTGGGATTTGAGCATACAAGACAGCCAGGTGGCCGAGACGCGTCTTTCTCGCCGCATCTCCTTCGTGTAAAGATATCTATGAGCATTGGGCGAAGTATTGCACTTTTCCGTTTTTGTTGTTGTTGTGTTATTCAGTGCAGAATTAAGGGGGAAAGGGGTCCAATGCAAGCAGCTGCAAAGAAGGGTAGTGCAAAGAAAATGCATATGATTACAATCGATATTAAGCATGAAATAATCGATATATGGCGACATCTTGAATTTTGTGCATACAAACAATTAGAGTTTTAAGTGTGGCCTTTGTGAGTAAATATGTGCCGTGTTGTTTGTATATATATATTTTTGTCAACCACTTAATATGGGTAATTGGCCAAGGTTGACAGGTATGAAATAATCTAAATGTTGCCCTTCTTAATTCCTTTTTAGCAAACTTCGGGAGAACAAGAAGACAGCAGAACTGATTAAAACGGCCAATCTCCTGTTCAACTCTTTTGAGCCATTCTACATGTGGGACTACATTGCTCGTTGGTTTGAAGAGTGCTGCAGGTTTGTAGGTTTATCATGCATGCATGATGATATTTCTGTGAGGGTATCAAATTTTTGCTAGAAATTATTTACCAGATCTTTTATCCATGTCTCACAGACTTGTAGAGGATTGCATGATTACCGGTAATTTTCATGTTAAAGGAGGTCAACCTGCAGATTTTTGTTTTAATATAATAAATGAATGTTTGAATGTATTCAAATGTTAAATTGATTTTTTTTAATTAATCAGTTTGCTTAAATTTGAAATTTGTTTGAAATATAGACGGGCTTTTGAAAAATAATTCAGGCCAATGCAAAAAAGGCGTAATAATCAAGGTTTTGTGCCATATTAAGATATATCGAAATTGTAAAATCGCATTAACAGTAATCCATCGAGAGATATCAACATGGCTTCTTTTGTAGGAGAACACTGAATGTGCCAACAAATAATCCAAAACATGCTGGGAGTTCATACACCCCAGACCTCTCGTTGGTGGAGTTTTGTCAGCTAGTTGATTTCCTGCTGGATGTTGTTTCCTTGGTAAGTTTACTTTATCTTTCCAACAGTACTCATTTTTCTCATTTTATTCTTGCCATATTTGCAAATCATAACATAATCTGTTCTAAATTCTTCTTTCCTTGTTTATGCCCTTTATTACAACACTTAATTATGAAGATTTTTACTCTTTTAAAATTTGATTATTTACATTCTCTGTATTTTTAACTCAAGTTAAATTTCCCTTAAAGGAGAAATTTTGTGTATTGACTCTTTTATGGCCCTGCTCGTTTTTGTGCATTGACATTCCTTTCTTTCCTTGCTCTCCTTAAGCTCTTGATCGATTCCTCACTTTCTCTTTCACCCATTTAGCTCATTCTCATCATTTATACAGTTTGCCTAGCTTGGTATTATAAATATATTTTTTGTCACAGGATATTACTGCCAGTTTTAATGTCTATGCCTCCACTTTTATTTTTTAGGTGTTCAACCCCCCCCCCCCCCCCCCACACACACACACACACACACACACAAGTGCAAACATACTTGTGTGATTACTCCCCAACCAACCTACATTGTACATGGCCTATTTGTAAACTAATGCTCACTTTTATATAGCATATTTGTAAACTAATGCTCAGTTTACAAAATCTCCTTGAAAGTACTATATTTCCAATACCAACTGTTGGAAATCCTTGTTTCTTTTACCCTTTCTTAAGAGTGTGTACATATGTTTTGGACTCTGGCAAGAGAGATGTGTGATTTGTGTGCTATGGCCTGTGTTCCGCTTGCTCCTGTCTGTTCAAACTATTTGCTCTTTCTCCCTGAAGCCCACTAGAAGCATGAGGGTAATCTGCCAGGTAAAGTACTGCTCTTTCCTGCTTTTTCACCTCACATTGCTTCACTGAGGCTACGATAGCATTTCTGCAACATCCCACCAACATCCATTAGGCCTTTGTTTCTGAAACGCTTTACGTGATCTTTTATCAGTAATGGACTGACCACTCTAACCCGACCAAATTAATGTTAAAAAAAAGAATCATAAATACTCATATCGGCTTTATAGAACACAAATGTATTCCTAAAACCTGGTGTGGATCTTGTGAAAATGTGTGTCAGAGCGATCATAATTGCATGCAATTTCAAGCTCTTGTCTTGCTGACATTTTTTTTTTAAATGACACATGGATACAAACAGTAATTTTATATATTCCAACATTTATATTTTTCCCTTTTGTCCATTATATTTCAATTTAATGCCATATAACAAATATTGAAGTATTTTAGGCTGCCAATAACAGTCATATTAATAATATATTTTTCTGTTGATTCTCGTTGGATGAATCAGTTTGATGAAAACATTAAATTCCATGCACAAAAGGCAATCAGTTAGGCGTAAAGAAGTAAAGTCATATTGTATGTGTGGCTAATACTAAAGTGTGACTTAAGTTTTTCTTTTGTTCTTTCAGCCTGTTGTTTTTTGTTCCACTGGCAGATTTTGTAGTGTAAGCAAAAAGTAACTTGTTTGAAAATAGATCTTTTTAAGGGATATATGTTCTAGTTAAAACATGACTAATATTCAAATAATAAGATATTGTGTATGATTGTATAGCAAATACATCGTTGTCACATCTGTCACCTTTTGTTCTAGGAGACGTACATCGAGATCCAAACAGAGCATCTTCCTCAACTCCTGCTGCGCATGGTGGCCGCACTCACAACTCACCTGCCGACACTGATGCTTGGAGAGCTCACTCACTGCCTGCGTCTCTGTTCCAAGATCCTTAGCAAAGTACAGCCACCTTTAGTGTCCCCTTTGGCTCTGTCTACAAGTCCCCAAGTTCAAATTATATCTAGCTCCCATGGAAATTCTTCAGACTCGGCAAAAAATATCAACAGAGATGATAACGTGAGTATAGTCCCAGTGCTTAACCATTTTCAACATAACTGAGTTCATTCCAAACTTGGTCAAGTTTATATGTATGTTTAATGTATAATAAATTATTTTAAGATCCAGTCCTCACAAATACACAGTTGACTTTAAATTATTAAATGATATCTTTATGTTCAGTATAGTATATTAAACACATGAAATATAAGTAAATGGGAAATAATGCCATATGCACTGGTATAAAAACACTTGGGCACCCCTCATTCTCAATTTTCTATATTTTATAAATCATTGGTTTTACCGATGATTGCGCATTTTCCATCTCATTTTTTTGTGTCTGGTTTGAGACTCTTCACTGATTTCTCCGAAATTAGTTCCATGCCAAAAAAACTAAACCTCAGATCAGTTGGTTTTGGGCTTTGATATAATCACCCGACCTACTACATCCATGAGGTAAAATATATGACCACATGTTTGACTACCGGTTCATGCCTAACAATTCTTGTTCTAATGAGTGCATTGTGGCATGATGTAAAGATACAGTCAATGGTTTGGGTTTCACCGACTGAGCTGGGCCCAAAAGGGTTTGGAATAAAGATTATGGTTAAAAAACAGCTGCGTCCAGCTCTCCTCTACTCTCTTTGGAGGTAGAAAAGAAAAAAGATAGCATGTAGTTATCTCCAACAGAGTGGAAAGCATGCTACATAGTACATCGAACAAATAACTGATCCCTCCCCCACCCAGAGGAGCATATGGATGATAGGATACTGTACCTTACCATCTGAGTCCAGGTTCCAAAATATCCCCACTGAATAGATTGAGAAAAATCCCCCGACAGTTTCATGGACCAATCCATCTATTCTCTGTTTTTCTCTTCCTCACTCGTGCCGTGGGTGTGCTGGAGCCTATCCCAACTGACTTGGGGCAAGAGGCATGGTACATCCTAAACTGGTCACCAGCCAGTTACAGATTGAATCCACTCATTGACCAAAAATTTAAAAAACATTTTCTAATTTGTTCCACTGTTCCTGGTGTATGTCTACATCTACCTGAATTCCTCTTGTTAGATCAATTGCTGTGGACGAAAGTTCTTCATAAACACATACATATTCTCCAACAATCCAGCAATAGACATTCCTTCATTGTGCAGCTGAAACACAGTTACTGGAATAAATCATCCATTAATTGAAGGGTCAGTATTTCGACTGTCTGGAGCAAGACTCATAATGGAAGCTTTGCATACCAGCAGCATTCCCCACAGAATCCTCATTGGTTAAACTGTTTTTGCTGAATAGGTGGTAGCAAAAAATTGGACCCACAGCAGCACTGAGGACTGATGTCTTTGAAAATTTTTATTCAGTAATCCCTCAATTATCGCGACTTCACTTATTGCGACTTCACTACTTCACTATTAAAAAAAGTTTTATTTATTATTTTGCTTCAGTGCTGAGTCCTAGTAGCAAGAGTGTCTACCGCTGAATCCACGCTGAAACTCGTAAGCGGAAGCCACTCTTGCAACTAGGACTCAGCACTGAAGTAAAAAAATATATATATTTTCTTTTAAACTTGAACTTCTTGAGATAGTTATAATAGAGGTGAGGCTACTTTGCGATTTTTCGATTATCGCGGCCATGTCTAGTGTACATTAACCACGATGTTTGAGGGATTACTGTATATGAAGTTTTCGTCAATAGGATGGATTTGTTGTTTAACGCAAAAAAATCTTCAATTTGTGGTTTATACATACTATATAGAAATGTGTTACAATTACTGTTATCTACATTGCAACAGTGTGAAAGGTAGAAAGAAATTAAAAGTTTTCTCTTCTCTTGTTTTTTCTTAGATACTTTCTGCACCTCTGGAAACACATGCAAGTGGGCAGGTGTTCAAAAATTTAGAAAATCAACCCAACTGCTCACCTGAAAGTGGCTTCACAGACTTTGTACAATATAATGAGAATGGTCCGGAAACAGAACGACAACTTCACAATCACCTACAAAAAACGGGCATTCGTTCCTCTGGCCCTTCTCAACCTAAACCTGTGGACAAACCAGTCATGCAGTGCTGCTTGGAACACTTTCAGCAATTCCTTTCTCGACTTATTACCTTGTATATAATCTCAAATCAAGTAGAAAAGAACAAGATGGACAGAGGCCTGTTGGTACAATCATCCAGTCTTGTATTAGAGGTCCCCCAACATGGGCATGAGAACCAGCCTGAATCATGCCCAGATTCTGTGATTTTGCAGAAAGAGTGTGTTGCTGCTTTTACTGCTGCCTGCCAACTGTTCTTGGAGTGTTCAAGTTTTCCAGTATACATTGCAGAGGGGAATCTGAAGGCATCACCCGCACAAGAGCAAAACTATGGTAAGCGTCAGCAAGTGTTAACAACACATGATTTGTTCACTGAACTCTCGATATCACTTCAAACCACAACCAAATTCAATACAGTCCTACATCTACTTAGGAAATTAATTGTTTTCAGAACTTTTTTGTGACTCAAAAATGTTTTAAGTAACGGTGTAGTTCATATGTAAATTCTGTTTTTGAATTTGTTCCACGGTCCTACCAACTAAACCCTTTAAAATTGGACAGACAAAGTGTCCTAATTTTGTATGAAAGATAAGAGGAAACATAAAAATGAGAGTAAATTATAAGGAAATCATTGATTAATATCATAAAATAAATGAAGCATATGATAATGTGCCCTGCACAGCTGAAATAGTTTCCTCCGGAGCTTTCATTATGAGACGTAATACCCATGTTTATCCGTCAGATGGCGGCACCAGCCCGTTCTACCACGGCCGAAAGCCATCCACTTTGGATTACATTTTAGACTTTTAGGTGTGCCCCGTGTGTGTGTGTGTCTGTGTGTGAAGATATGTGGCATATTGCATTTGTACAGTTTTTAATTGCTTAATTCGGGGAATTGCAGAGATTAATAAGGGGAACATTTAGCCGAGGTGGACCGATATGTAAGAGAGAATCTTGAAACATGGATAGTGGTTATTGTGAGACAGCCAATTGAATTTAATTGAATGCTTTTATTGTCTGCCATTAGATGAGATAGAATGAGAGCTATGAAATGAGAGTCCAGTAGAGGTTAGCGAGATTTCTAATGTTAAGAGTCAATATAGCCGTGACAATATTTTCAAAATAAAATAACAGAGGAGGAAATACATTTACTTTTTGGAGGATTTCGTAACTTGGATCTTTTTCGCATCTTGAGTCACTCATTAGTATATAAAAAATTCGTAACCTGAAAATGCCGTACTTAGAGGCATTCTTAAGTAGAGGTGTGACTGTATAAGGTTGATCTTGTTTATCAGTTTTGAACAACTCTGCCAACTCTGGAAGTAATAAAAATCCCTTTGCGCTAATGCACCTGTCAATGTAGGGAAAAAAACATGTTTCACCTTATGTTATCTGTCAAGGTAAAAAAAAAAGTTTGATTTACAGTCAGGAATATAGGGCTGGTGTGTGTGCCATACAAAGAAAAATATACTTGATTAGTGAGGAAATGTCATTTTGTAATGACAACTTAAGTAAATAGTATATATTTTTTGTATATTTCCAGACGGTGAGCAGGGCTGTCTGCCAGTGTGGCTGCAGACACTAATGGATGCCTCCTGCCAGGCGAGCAACTTTTGTCTGCAAGGAGTGGCCATTTCTTTGCTAATGGATCTTGTGGGGCTCACTCAGTCTGTGGCCATGGTGACAGCTGAAAGCGTAGCATCCAGTTGCGGTTCGGAGGCCGTCCAGCCCATGAGTCCAAGCCAAGGTCGAGTGGCTGTTGTTATCAGGCCTCCACTCACTCAGGGAATTCTTAAGTACATCGCAAACAAGACAGATTTCTTCAAGGTAGGAATCAAATTTGAGCTGCCATTTGTCTTTCCCCACAATGTTGTAATGTCTCTTTACTCTTCCTGTGGCAAGAATGTGGCTCTAATCCTGTGGGATCAATTGAGTGAAGGAACGCCACAACACCATCAACGTAGTGTAGAGCTCTTTTATCAGCTCCACAACCTTGTACCTTCTTCCAGCATATGTGAAGATGTGATCAGTCAGCAGCTCATGCACCGTGACAAGGTCAGAGTGCTGCAAGTCATTCTCAACTAAACACTGTGTCTCAATGAGAGCCATACTGAAGTTAAATTTCTTTCAGAGAGTTCGGCTTGAAGCCCATGTGAAATTTTCTGTGCTGTGGCATTTGACACAGGACTTAAACATGACCAAATCGTCTCCATTTAATCGTACCTTTGACAGGTTAGTCACAATGCAGTTTTTCTTTGCAGATTCTTTGCTATTTATGTTCTATTAAGCTTTGTCTTTTGGCTTTATTTATTTAACCCTACAGGTCTCTTTTTATCATGCTAGACAGCCTAAGTTATTGGGATCCGTGTACTAGTTCAGTTGGCCGGGCTTGGCTTAATCAGGTCCTTCAGCGTCATGACATTGCCCGGGTACTAGAGCCTCTCCTTCTTCTTCTACTGCACCCAAAGACCCATAGAGTTTCCATTCAAAAAGTAAAAACCCAGCGCCACTGGACCAATGCCTTTCCTGACCTTGTTGAGCAAGAACCATCAGAACCTATAGACACCAGAGACTCTGGCTTCTCTGAAAGTAAGTAGATTTGTTGAAGTTTATTAGATTTTCGACAAGATCTTGAATATGAAATATTATGTCGGTAAGACCAATTATCAACCATTTATTTCCTCAATTGCGTGTTTTGTCTAATGTTTTATCATATTTTTTCTTTCTGTTATTAGACATCAGTCATATGCAAAGGGACCACATGACACAGGGAGATTTCACAACCCTTGAAGTCGGTGACATGGAGCCTTTTTGTCTTACTGTGAACCCTCTTAGTGACAGTCTGTCTATACTGAGTCTGAGCAGTGAGAATCTACAACTTACTGGTAGATTTCAGTCTGATGAGCAGCAGGAAGATCCTCATTCTTCTCAATCAACTGATCCTCACTCATCTCCAGTGGGAAATGAAAGCTTTGATGAGCCAGAGGTTGTTAACAACACATTCAACAGTTCAGAACAGCAGCAAGCTTCATCAGATAGTATGTCTGATGATTCGTTAGACGAGACTGTTCTCTCTCTTGTGAATGAACTTATAGAAAATGTTCTGAGTTTAGTAGCCGAGGAGTCTCTCGACGCGCCAACTCAGTCCGATGACTGGCCTCATTCAGACACGGAGAGTACTTCCTCAGAAACGTCTACTGGCCCCCAACTGGACTGTGGACCTCTTCATTGCTCCAACCAACAGACTCTGCCAGAGATGTTGGCCGAAGGAACACTGGAGTTCCTTGGCGTCGCTTCAACTGATGTAGTTGCCGAGGAGAAACACAAAGAAGGCATCACTCGTCATAGTTCCTCACCTTCCATTGTCACATTGCCTGAAAACTTAGATTTGGCTATTTCAGATCAGCACCTGCAGGTGGATAACACTCAAGCACGCAAGCGTAGTCATAGCAGCACTCAGCTCACTCTTAAAGGCAAAATCATGGTGAAGCTGACTGACAAATCCACGGGGGCTAAGCCCAAGACTAAAAAGTCCAAAAGGAAGGAGGAGGAAAGACAGAGAAAGGCAGCAAGCCAGGCTGAAAGAACGGCACCCCCCAGTATATTTTTTGGAGATAGCCTCGATCTTGAGAACTGGTACAGCTGTGGAGAAGGTGAAGTTTCAGAAATTGAAAGTGACTTTAGCTCACCCAGTGGATGTTCAGATGTGAATGTTGGAAGTCTTAGTGTCGCAGGACGAAGGCCATCTTCCTCCCAACCTCGCTTCAATATCCATCCTTTATATCAGCATGTTCTTTTATATCTCCAATTGTATGACTCGTCCAGAACACTGCACGCACTTTCAGCAATTGCTGCCATGCTAAGGTCTTCGCCCTCAGGGTTTGTAAGTGCTATATCAACTACTAGCATTAATAACACCTATACCCCACAGCTATCTTTGCTCCAAAACCTCCTAGCTCGTCACAGGGTTTCTGTCATGGGTAAAGACTTTTACTGCCCCATCCCGCAGGACTCCCACTCACACTCTTTCCGCAGTGCCATGTACCTGGAAATTATTATATCACTATGTCTGTATTTCTTAAGAAGCTTCTACTCTGCTCATGTAAAGGCAGCCCCTCAAGACCTGGCTGGAAACCGGGCCATGCAGCTGACCAGTATCGAGGTCCTAACTCTTCTTTTCAGTGAACTGGTCAAAGTCACTGGGGGATCAGCAAAGGGATTTGCTAGTTTCATCTATGATGTCCTATCTAAGTGTAAGGTTCAGAAGGTAGTTCTGCATTGCCTGCTTTCCTCTATATTCAGTGCTCAGAAATGGCATGACCACCAATCAGCCGGTATAAACGTGTCCGCAGTGGAGGAAGGTCTGTCAGAGGACAGTGTTATCAACTTTTCAGAAGATCAGATGGACAGTTGTAGTGCAGTCCAGTCCCAATTATTAAGACTGCTTCAGAGCCTAGTTGTACTCGAGCACAGAGTTTTGGTGCCACCGGAAGAAGGAGGAGAACCTAATGCAGTCCCTGTAGGAAGTATTGGAGCAGGTAGCAGCGCAGGAACTGGGTTCGAGGTCTTAGGTGGTGAGGTGGAACATGTCAACCCTCAGCAGCCAATGACATCACTACAATACCTTAATGGACAGCCGATCACTGCACAGGGCATGTTTTTGTGTGCCGTGATCAGAGCTCTGCATCAACACCACGTTTGTAAAATGCATCCTCAGTGGATTGGACTTATCACAGCCACCTTGCCATATATGAGGAGGATTCTAAGAAGGGTGGTTGCCTCAGTCACCCTGCAGCTTTGCAGGAACTTGGACAATCTTCTTCACCAGTACCGCTTTGAGACTGGGATTACTGACATCAGGTAAAAACAATTATTCAATGCATATTGCAGATATTTATAATTCTGACATTATTTTAGTCACAAAACAATCTCAAATATCTTCACAGCATATAAAAATAGTTCATTAGTTATAAAGCATTTATTTTGACAATCATACATTTTGCAGTCAAAATTGACTTAGATTTTCACATGTGAAGTTAAGTTTTCAACACCAGGTAGCACTCTGTACCATTATTTATCGCACTTGAGTATATATATCGCACAAGGCAAAGTATACATAATGAAGAGGAAAGATATATGTCATACCGGAGTATAAGTTGCATTTTTGGGAGGACATTTTTTAAACTTTAATTTTTTTTCAGAAAACAAGGACATGTTAAAGTAACAATAGTCAAATGGAGACCAACAGTTTAAATGGGCTTCTGTAACATAACAGCTTTTCAGATATCTATAGCCTTAAAAAACATAACTGGCTGTCGGTGATAATGAAAAATAAAAAAAACATAAGTTGCATGTGTATTTGTCGCAGGCCCAGCCAAACTATGGAAAAAGTGCAGTTTATAATCTGGAAAGTGCGGTATTTATATTTTTTACTTCAATGGCTTCAATTGTAATTGTTCTCCTTTGCAGACCCCAGTGGATGGCTCTTTGTATTCCTCCGGACTTGTTCCTGACAGTACTAGAAGGGATTACTGCAATTATACACTACTGCCTGCTTGATCCTACTTCCCAGTATCACCAGGTGAGGGTACTGTAGACCACATATTAAAAGTACAGCACAGACCCTCCCACCAACAACATTGTTTTTGCCAAATTTATGCAAAATATTATTTTTAGTGTCTTTCTAATTTCACTATCTTATGAATATCAATATACTGTATGCTAGATTTAGATTTTTTTTTGTTAAGTATGAATAATATTGCTGAGTCTCTTACTAATCACCTTCAGCTACAAGTCAGTGTTGACCAGAAGCACTTGGCTGAGGCTCGATCAGGTATCCTGTCCATTCTTCACACCATCATGTCTTCCGTCACACTATTGTGGAGTGTCCTCCACCATGCTGACAGCTCTGAAAAGCCAGCTGCTGCTTCTGCCGCTTCCACCTCCAACATCAATCTGGGCTCCACTAAGGTACATAAAAGTACAATGTATTTTGGCATAGCCTTACTGTATTTGTAAGCTAACGACATACAATTTTCGGCCCTACAGTATTCCAACAATACAAGTTAGAGGTGATCAAACACATAATTAGTTAAAGCTGTTATAAGCAACCATTCTGATATTAAATGCTCTTTAAAAAAAAATTCTTATTTTTATTTTTTAAATTATTATCTCTGCTTGCTACTTTAGTCAAGTTAATCAAACCTTTTGTATCTTACTTGGCATATACTGCCAAATTTACAATGACACGATACGGCAACATTTGATCTTGTGTATAAAATCCTGTATCCTAGTGCAAATATTTCTGATATGATTGTCAGAAATTTCTCACTTCTATATCACCTTCAGAAAATTCGTCAGCAAATTCTGGAGCTGCTTGGCCCAATTTCCATGAACCATGGTGCTCATTTCATGGCAGCCATTGCCTATGTTTGGAATGAAAGAAAACAGATCAAGACTCCTGTCAGAAATAAGGTGGGGTGATGCCTGCCTTTCCCTTTTCACACATTTTTAGGGGTGGGTGAAGTCTTCATTTTATGAGTCACCAGTAAGTCTCAGGTCTTTGGCCTCCAGTCAGAAGTCAAGACTGAGTCCCATTTCATTTTGCACATCCTACAAATTGAGTTTTGAGTCATGAATGATAAAATGTTTAAAAAATATCTCTAACATCTAACAAAAGAAAAGTACTCTGTATATATGTGACAGTTACACGACCTTTGTTTTTTGTTTTTGTGAATGATTCTTAGGTGATTCCTATAGCTAGTGATGAACAACTGCTGCTGGTTGAGCTGGTTCGTTCAGTGAGTGCCATGCGGACTGAAACCGTCATGCACACAGTCAAAGAAGTTCTGAAGCAGCCACCAGCCATTGCAAAGAACAAGGTTTATTTTGTACAACTTTGTTATGAACTTGTTTTTAATATCTTCATACATTTTTCATCCCAACTATATTGAATTCTGCTTGGTGATTGAAAAGCAACTCCTAATTTTTAAGTATTTTTAATTTACTTCTGAAGTGTAGTTCTGACAACAAATGAAGTATACCAGTGGGTTTTATGACAAATTTGATATGGGCTAGAGCTTTATTCATGATCTGAAAAGAAAAAAACATGATTTCATTTCCATACATGTTGGAACATACCTAAAATAGTTAGAGAAATATTATAACACAAATTGTACTTATATATGCATGTCTATGTTAAATATGAGTAATTTAATATCAGTATTTTAAAATGACACTTCTCTATCACCCTGTACTTTTAATCAATCAGTTATTTATAGGCAACGTTTTTATAAAATGTTTCATGTTAATTATCACATTTACTATTCAGTTCATACATTGCCATTCAATATGTTTCTGTCGTCTTTGTAGAAACATCTTTCTTTGGAAGTTTGCATGCTGCAGTTCTTCTATGCATATGTACAGAGGTGAGTTCTTTGTATATATATATATATCTATATATCTATATAAAAACATCAACATTTTCTGCCTATAAAAACTGCACAACTTAACTACATTCTTTCCTTTTCCCCACAGGATTCCTGTATCTACTTTAGTGGATAGCTGGCCTTCTCTGTTAGCTCTGCTAAAGGACTCTGTGCAGTTAGGCTTGCCTGCACCAGGACAGTTTTTAATACTTGGGTTGGTTTCACATTCTTCACTCCAGTTTTAATCATCATTATCGTATTTTCTGCACTAAAACGTGCATAGGAATAAGGCACACTTTCAATAGATCACCTATTTTGAAACTATTTCCACATATAAGACCAATACTTATCCATAGATGAGCTGCATGAAATTGTAGGGTGCACTATCTGATTTTGAGAAAATTTACATCTTTTGGGAAGGCTTGACAGTAATAGAAAAATAGGACACTTTTTTTTTTACCCCAGTACTTGTACAATATCCTATTTTTCTATTATTGTCAAGCCGTCTGGTTATGACAAATTTGTTAATTTTATAAGAAACTTTATCAGATATGTTAGCTGTTACTTTGGTTAACTGTTTTATGTTTTACATATTCCCATTAATCCTCTATTTTTTAGTGTTCTGAATGAATTCATTTTGAAGAATCCCAATCTGGAAAATAAAAAGGACCAGCGAGAGCTCCAGGTAATTGTTTTGGTTCCTCCAACAATGAGTATTTTTTCGTGTTGGTGTTCTTTTGTTGTTGTTGTTGTTTTGTTTACTTTTTTATTTAATTTAAATTATTTTCAATGATGTTCACAGGATGTAACACATAAAGTGGTGGAAGCCATTGGGACAATAGCAGGCTCTTCTTTGGAGCAAACTACATGGCTGCGTAGGAACCTGGAGGTGAAGGCCTCTCCTCAGATAGTTGTAGATGAAGCTAACTCTGAAGCAGATGTTGAAGGTATGTTTCTAGCAATTATGAGAGTGTCACACTAAGCGATCAGCCATTTTTCTTGTAAAATTCTAGTTTTCTTTACTGCTCATCGCAGTTAAAACAACTTTGAAATGTGCCCTATTTTTCAGATTTTAAGGCACACCACTAATGAATGATCAATGTATGTCTTGAGCATTTTATTTCAGTAGTAGAATGGACTTAGGCTCCAACAAAATAGGCTTGATGTCATTAGTCACAACCAGAAACGATATACATGTCAACCTATAGTTTAAAAAAGATGAATGTGAACTATTAGTATTATTGTATCAAGTAAATACAACATATTATACTTTTCTTACAAGAAGGTACACTTAAAACACTTTTTATGCTCCCCATCACGATAAAAATAAAAAGTCTATCATTAATTATAACGATAACTCTCACATATTTATTTTCATATTTGACTTTGTGTGTGTGCTGTTTTATTTTTGTAGATTTAATGCTAACAGTTATGGAGGCCTCCAGTTTCACCCCATCTGTCTACAGTGTCCATGCCCTCACACTGCTGGCAGAGGTAAAACATCCGTGTGTATGTGATTCTGCCCCACCCCCACCTACACAACTGTTGATTTTTAGGCTGGTGGTTCATAGCTAATCACGAAAGGTTTTAGTTTTATCATTCATATTTGGTATATTTACTGTTTACCAGCAATATTTTGTAATGGTCCCCTCATTTAATTTGATCTCGTTTGTATAAGAGTAATATCTGCCCAGCATCACTTATTATTTTGTAGTATGTTTGCGCAAGTGGTTTTCAAAACTTATCGAAGTTACCCTTAAAAAATAACTTATTGTAGACCAACATTAAAATCTATAAATCCTCATGAAAAGATTAGTTTTCCTTAAACTTTTATATTGAATATTATTTTTAGGCAAACTGTTTGCACATTACACTGTGCATAAATCTAGGTATAAATCTATAATTGCACATTAATTGTAGGAGAAATGTAGCAGTCTCTTTCTGGACATGACCCCAAACTGAATAAAGGTTTGTTTACAATCAGTCCATCAATAGCATAACATAAGTAGACTATTTTAATACAATACATTTGCACTTGTAAAAGTCAGTTAGATTTACTAAACTACTGAATTACTCTAAGCTGATAAATAGCTTTCACTCAATTTATATTACCCATTTATTCTAAGAAACAAAAGCCCTCCGCTGTTGGCACAGGAAATGTGGGACACATCAGTAATTGTTGCTAAGACGGCTATAAGTCTAACCTGTTAGGTGCTCTGAAGTGAGTCTGACAAACCATCCATCCAGCAATAGAAAAGAGCAAATGCATCAAGTTCAGTTTCTTATCACAGGTTTTTATTCCTGCTCCTGTTTATGCAAAAATGAACTCACTCTCTATACTCCACTGTGTCAAGATAATGCTGCAGTGCAATTTTTTTAACACTGGCGGCTGCCACTGCAATGTTACCTTTTTAGAACGTGATTTAAATCAGCTGAATGTGTAGATCAAATCATCCTTAGGTAGACTGGCTCGGTTCTGCAGAGTTTACAACACAACTAGGCTGATGTAATTGTGCAGTTTTAGACTGATAGAAATGCATTGGTAATTTTGCAGGTCCTGGCTCACTTGCTGGACATGGTGTTCTACAGTGATGAAAAGGAGCGCGTCATACCATTGCTGGTTAATATAATGCATTACGTAGTTCCTTACTTGCGCAACCACAGGTGAGTTTAAGTATGTTGGTGTGTGCATTCATATTTTGAATGAAGGATACTTGTCTGTTCGATGTTTTTACTTACCACATTAACCACTAGGTTCATTCAATGAGTAAAAATAACCTATAATGTTACAATACAATACAGTATATTCCAGATATACATATGAGGGTTTTGCACATAATGAATAATCTATGTTTTACTGAATAAGACATGTTGATAATGTGACCCTTTCCAATGAATTTAAGTGTTTTTTTTTTTTTTTTGGGATACCCTTGTCAGCGCTCACAATGCTCCAAGCTACCGGGCATGCATCCAGCTTTTGAGCAGTCTAAGTGGGTACCAGTACACACGTCGGGCTTGGAAGAAGGAGGCCTTTGACCTCTTTATGGATCATACCTTCTTTCAGATGGACTCATCCTGTGTCAGCCAGTGAGTAAAAGCATTTCTTTTTTTGCTCCATCATGTTTAGATTCAGACTATTCATCATCACAAACATCAATTAAAAAATGTCTTAAATGTCTTTATGTAATTAAGAAATAATTAAAATGGGCACTTTTCTGTTGTTGTTTTTTCCCCGGAAAGCTATCACTTAAGTAGAATTGCAACAGACACAAGTGAAGTAGTCCGATTCTGAATTGCTTGTGTATTTTATATTTGTGAACATTTGTTTTTGTGTGTTTTTCAGTTGGAGGGCAATTATTGACCATTTGATGACACACGACAAGACCACATTCAGAGACCTTATGAGTATGCTTTCTTTTATAATGTGACAGTATACACTTCAAAAACACATCTGTGACAAACTTAACCTTTACCTAAATACCACACACAAGGATCAGATTGGTTTTGTACATTAGGTTATGTCTCAGAGTCACTCTTTGTAAAATGTCAGCTTGTATGTATCCACTTTTCCTTTTAGCGTAGCTTTATTTACATAATAAATGTACTTGTTGTATGTTTCTTACAAATTCTTAACAGAGTAATAACAGGTATTAGCAAGGCATTTTTTGTGTTAGTTAAATGAATTACAACGATATTTCCCAATTTAGGTTATAATAAAAATTGTATATATTGACATGTATCAATCTACATCCTTTCCAGCCCGCGTGGCTGTCGCACAGAGCAGTTCCCTCAGTCTGTTCACAAACAGAGATGCTGAGCTGGAACAGAGGGCCATGTTACTCAAACGCCTGGCCTTTACCATTTACAGCAGCGAAGTAGACCAGTACCAAAAATATCTCCCGGACATACAAGGTAAAGAAGATTTCTAGTGAGGCAACTATTAATTGTGCCAGCCTGTTATTTTTTTATTTTGTTTGTATGCATATCTTTCTGTGGTCACTTAGAACGTCTAGTGGAGAGCCTACGTCTGCCTCAGGTGCCCATCCTCCATGCTCAGGTGTTCCTGTTCTTCAGGGTGCTGTTGTTGCGCATGTCACCTCAACACCTTACTTCATTATGGCCCACAATGATCACTGAACTGGTGAGCTTTCATAACTACCCCAAACATTTTTGATCAATATATTTGTCGCTGGTCCTTTTCATGACCCAAATACCTTTCATTTTAGGTTCAGGTGTTTTTGTTGATGGAGCAAGAGCTGACAGCGGATGAGGACATATCACGGTACTTTAGTTGCTACTTGTCACTGTCCGTCAATGTATGTATTCTAAAGGCCGAATATATCCGGACCTGAATTAATTCTTTTTGAGAGACTTCATAATCAAAGGATTTTTTTCTTAGTGTCGCTGAATTCAGATTTCCTTTGTTTTTCTTTTTATTTTTTTTTTAAGCTTGGATGCCATTTTATTAGATTTGTATAAATAACAATCTGCATTAGAGCTGCCCAGAATATCATTTTTAAGCTATATAGTTGGTGCTTTTGAGTTTCTGCAAAAGTTTAATTCTCATTAATATCCAGCTTTTAGAACCAATCACAAAATTCAATATTTAAATTTAAACTTTGCTTATTCACTTATTTGACACACCTGCTTTAGTGGGGTTCCGTACAACTGTACACAAAGTGGTGTGTTTCAATTAGGAGGCAAGCTTTTGTGAGCAATTGCGGATTACAAATTGCTTTTTCTACTCTAATAAAGCTTTCACACACACATAGTACATCATAAAGGTGATTGTGGTCTTGCCTGTGTCCAGAGGCGACACAGATGAGAAAGAGACAGGACAAATTTAACAAGGATCAGGCAAGCAGGCCAACTTTTGCCATCTAGCAACCCTTAGTAAAGTGCCTCTCGTCCAGTGGGTCATCGAACAGCTTCAGGATGTTAGAGGTCATGGAAACATGTGAAAAGACATGAACTGGTCATGCCACAAAAATATTGTACTAAACCACAGAATAAGCAGTTGTATAGATTTATATCATGCTTTATGTTTTCTAAACTACATGCTTAATGCAGAAAAAAAATTAGAACCAAGTGACAACCTACAGACAGGTTTGTTTTCTCACTGCTGAAAATGCTTAGCGCTCCTATTAGTGGGCATGGAAGAATAACAAAGTGTGGGTAGTTTCTTAATAAGGTTTGGTGTCACAGCGCGACCAATTCCAAAACCAAACCTTTTCATAACGAATTCCCATGGAACCGATTTTGCAGTGCCTTTTTGACCATTCTCATGCATAAAAATAATGACAACTGTTCGAAAAATAAATCTAGTCCCGCTTCAGTAAAACTACTTCATCCACAGGATCAACTCACTATTCTATCTGGCTGGTATAGATGGTCAGTGCAAATGGAATTTTTTATCTTCATTCTGTCCTAAAATGATGTGTTTGAGCTGAGATTTCACTGTGATGTCATAACAGCTGATAACTAACACTTTTTGACCATCCTCAGGACATCTGGGCCATCTGTGGCTGGATTAGAAACCACGTATTCTGGAGGGAATGGGTTTTCAACATCCTACAATAGCCAACGCTGGCTCAACTTGTATCTGTCAGCTTGCAAGCTCCTGGACTTGGCCTTGTCCCTGCCACCTGAAAGCTTGCCTCAGTTCCAAATGTCAGTACTTTCCCAGCCTTTTTCGATAATAGGTTTTCCCGACTTTAGAATTTGGGGAAAACAATCACAAATTGCTTCCATTTTTGGGGATTTTGGGTGTCCAGTTTCAAGCAGGTAGTTAAGGCATCTAAGGGGGTCTTGCTTTTTGTCAACCACATTGAAATCTAACCACAGTTTAATGAATCCTGTATCACAGCTAAAGCACTGCCTTCTTCTAGAAGTCAGCTGGGATGAAAAAGTAACTAAGGACGACAAACTATTGATTTTCAGTTTCCTCGAAAGAGTAGCTCAAATCATAAGATAATCAATTTTTTTCCATCTTGTTGTCATATTCATACATGATAGCGCGACCATTAGAAAAAATATGTCCAAGTTAACGATTTTTGACAACCAATGCTTTAAAACATCAGTCCCCTGCTTCTAATATTATAGTTTCATTATGTTGCTGTCTTTATTTTTCCCAGGTACCGTTGGGCCTTTATCCCTGAAGCTTCAGATGATTCTGGAATGGAGGTGAGACGACAAGGAACTCATCAGCGGGAGTTTAAACCGTATGTGGTTCGACTAGCTAAACTGCTGAGGAAACGAGCTAAGGTACTACATCCTCCTATTTTTACAAAAACTTGTTGAATGAGTGTTATGCAAATGACCAAAGGGAGTTTCATTGTTTCCCAGTAAATGTCCAAAGTTTAATTGAAGCAGAAATATATTTCTATTGTATCATATTACCTTAACTCCAAAAAAATGAAAGCCATATACATAGTTTGTTACAAAAATCGATGTAACTGATTCTGACAGAAAAATCAAGACGATGATTGCTTGACTCGGGTCCTTTCCTGGGAGCCTGGCCACCTGATGCTAACCCTCTATGTAATCCGGAGCATGGAACAGCTACTTCCTTTCTTCAACCTGCTCAGTCAGGTATTTACCAGTAAGGCCAGCAGCCGCTCAGGCCCTGCTTACGCCTACAACCATGTCGTTGGCTCCCTTCCTGGCCAAAAGGACGGCCACAAACTGGAAAGCCAGAAGGTGTTTTGGAGCCGAGCTCGACAAAACATCGAGGAAATGGTCGAGAAAGACTTTTTAGAAGGGCTAATAAAGACATGAGGGTACAGGGGATTCAAACATTCTTATCAGCACTAGTGAAAAACATCACATTGTATAACAGCAAAAAGGGAATACAACTGAGAGAAAAAAATAATTTGTACATTTTTTGGTATTTATATTTATTTTACATTTCCAAAGTTGTTTCGTTTTAATGATTTGTACAAACAGAAGCCCTGATGGCTAAGTTTTAATATTCCATGTTAGTCCTAGGACTAGGAAAGATGTTGTCATTCCATATTGGTGAGACTAAATAAAGACTTCTTACAGAAAGGGTCTCACACCCTATGTTGCTGTCCTTTGACTTGCACATTAGTGATGCTTGGCTGGGTTCCAAACTGCAAGTGAAACGTTCCTCAAATCCACAATTTTACACCTTATTTGTACTTCAACTAAAACATAAATTCTCTATTTGTGAATACGACTTAAAAAAGAAATATTCTAGTTGAACCTATAGCATACCCTTGTAGCACTTTTTGTTCACAAAGGGTTTGCAAATTTAGTATCTTCGCCAATGTATATGTACATGTATGTAAACTTTTTAAACAATCCAATAAAACAGTGATGGAGGAATCATGACTTTTAAGAAACGATGAAGGAATTTTCATTTCTTTGAAATTACATCCTTCAAACAGTGTCTTCCTCTACGAATCCATTCTTAAAATGTGCTATTGAAATTCTTCATTTGCTGCTCCAACCTCAAATCTTGAAAACTGTGACCTTCACCCTGAATTCACCGTGGTTACCCTAAAAAAAGAGTGTTTACTTACTGAAAATTGCTTTCTTGTAGTGCTGTCACTTGTGCATGTGTGCCAATATGCACTTCTAAAATTCCTGATTTCACCCTGTGTATGTGTGCTATGGTCATGCATTATAAAGTGGGCATCTCTTACTCTCAAGGTCACCTTACAAAATGAAAAACATGAAATATACATACAATACAGTAGTAATGACTGACAAATGCTTTTGGGGGTACAAAAAATGGTGAATTGTGTTAGAAAGTGCTTTCTTATTAAAAGAAGAAATAAACATGCACTTCCTTACTGTAGTAAGACTTGATGAGAACCAAAGCTATATTAAGTATTATGGGAGAAAATATACGAGCATCATAAACCAAAATTCTTTAATACAATATGACAGCAACTGTGTGATTAGTTTATACTTGGAAGGTGACAGCTATATATGTAATCTGACCTGTTATCATGTAAGAAACAGTTCTTGTAAAAAAAATGTAAAATATGTCATAATTTACTGAACTACACAGCTTTAATGTAAGTTGCTGCAAAACCACCAGCCACAGGCAGCGGCCAAGCACGGCTGCTTTTATGACATCAGCACCATGGACAGGGATAAATGCTACATGGAGATGGGGGAGGCTGCCAGGGGCTCCTGAAATGTCTCCTGTGACCTTCATATGACCAGCATCAAGCCCGCTTGTCATGTAGCTTCATTAACCCTTCACGCCCCTGCGGTCCTCTTCGTTAGTCGCACTTCTCGCGATGAGAGAAAGGGATAGCGGCAGTGTTGGCATTGGCACGGCACTGTCACGTGACTTGGCGAAGGGGCGGGGCGTGGTCGCAAATGATAAATAAATAAATAAGAAAACCCGAGAGGTGGAAACCAATACGAAAAGAAGACGCTGTCACCTTCCCACAGTTTTGAAGCGTGCTTTCCCCTTTTCTAGCGGGGAGGGGTCGCAGCACACGTCCGGCGGAACAGTGGATTAGGAGGAAGAGAAAAGGCGTTGCTGTGGATGGGGATGCTGTCATCCTCGACCTGATGTTCCTCTGATCAAATAAGAACTGCTGGGAGGAGGATTAAGCAGGAGGCCCGGGTTGGAAGATTGAGGGGAATAGGAGCGGGGGTGGGAGGGGGGTGGGGTGTTCTAGAGCATCCTTCGAGAGGAGCATTTTGTCTCACGGGCTGAACATTTACCACAGAAGGTGATCTTTTCTATTCACAATCTCGAAATATTGGCTTTATTATTTTTCAATAGACGCACCTACTGATCTCTGACTTCCACCATTGTTATGTAATAGAATTGTGTGTGGCTGCGAGGGCGACACCTGGGATTACTGGAGGAGCTCCTATTCATCTTTTTTTGTGGAAGAGGGAGAGGTAGGACCACTATAACGCTGAGGGTGGACTCCACTCCACTACTGAGAGGAGAAGATGTCGGGTCAGACGCTAACGGACCGCATCGCTGCGGCCCAGTATAGTTTGACTGGATCAGAGGTGTCCCGAGCTGTGTGTAAATCCACCACGCATGAACAAACGCCCCCAAAGAAAAAACATCTTGAATGTGAGTATATTACTGTCTGTCCATAACTAGCAATGTGTATTTAGGCTTTGCACCAAAGCCACAGTATTAGCCTCCCCCATGCAGAATGCCTTGTGTCATAATCACGTGGTTCTATTGTACAGCATTTTAAGTTGGAGATGCCTTTCACTTGAAGGTTAGGACATAAAACAGAAAAGCCGGTATGGTATGATAGTACTGTATATATCAGTGGCGGTCCATGCATTTTATACCAACGCCTTCACAGCGGATCAATCCAACCCTCAAAAACTATTTTGTGGCTATAAAACCTCTACTGCAGCTCCAGCTGCGACAAATAAAAAAATCACCAATAATTACCTCATACAATTGAAATATTTCTTTAGGAATATAGCCATATTTTACTCACCAGAAATGTTTTTTAACTGTACACAATATCCATCCTCCTTTCTTCCTCCTTTTGTATCACCATCAAAGCTAATGCTGAAAGTCGAACCTATCCTGTCGTATTTCTGGCATACGTTTTTATTCGATTTAGTACTGAAAATGTTCGTTCCCGGTTGCGACAGGCTTGCTTGCTTTGGAGGTATCTGACCTTTCTTAATGATGTCCAGCTTTTTTTTCTTGAAAAGTCTTGAAAGTGATGACATATCCCTACGCCTGCGAGAAGGCAATGATGCATCTACACCTGCGACAAGGCATTGTAGTGTTGCCAACTCGAAATGTGATTGGTTAAAGCAACAGTTTTATAGACGCTTGTTTAATGCAGCAGAGCCTGCAGAACTGATTGTGAAGGCCTTGAGGCAGATTTCTGACCCTGGCAACAAATAATGGCTGAAATGTGATTGGTTAAATCATGGGTCGGGAACCTTTTTGACGAAGAGAGCCACAAACAATTTATATTTTCCAATGTTATTTCTTGTGAGCCATACTACAAATTTAATAATCATCCAGGTATGCTAATCTCACAGAACCCCTGCTTCAATCTTCTGACTCCCTTTGTTTTGTTTTACACGGTTCTTTTTAGTGGGAATTTGAAAAACAGTCCCCTAACATTACTATTAGTACTTATTACTTATAATATTACTTTTGACCTTACAGGAAGAAGGAAACATCTTCCTCGCATAATCTTCCTCCAAAAAAACAAAACAATCAAACCACAGGCAAAATTTCATTTTTTTCTCGTGATGCAACAAGTATGAACAATTGCCTCACAAAAAAGATAAAGTGGTATCTCGACGCTAGCCAGAATAGGCATAGTTATAAGTTACACAGCTTTTCTGAACTTTAATATACATCACACAGACAACGGACACCAATACCTTCTTTGGACATCTGAACATCCCACCATCCATAAATTGTCAGTTGCATGAACGCACCACAATAATCACAGACAGAACACAGGAGGAAAAACAATGTCAACTGTGCAAGTGATATAATTTACTGAATGAAACTCAATGGTGCCTGTTATAAGTCTAACCAAATGTACAAAATCAGAATAAAGTAAATAATAATAAAATGAATGAATATCTTTTAATGTTGTTATCATGGTCATTTTTGGAAGGTCAAGTTTTTTTGCAATGATTTTTTTATGGAAAATAATAATCTACATAATTCTTATAGCATGTAAACACAGTTGTCAAATAATGTGCTCCAACAGTTTTCTTACTTTATTTTTTGTTTGTTTGCTTGTGTTTTTTAATTAAATCTGCATCTTTAGGGTGTGTATAAATGAATAATATAATCTCACATCTCCAAGCAATATTCACTTTTCTATTGTAAATTATTATTTCATAGCAACAGTCTTTTGTTTTCTGGCATGCCATATGCAGGAATATGTTCAGATGAGATGCATTTAGCTGAAAAAAAGGCTGTGACTGTAGGGATATTTGCAAATCCGAACTGTTAAAACTGTTAAAAAAAAAAGAGGAGGAAGATTTGAAGCAATTCCAAAGTCAAAATTCAATTTAACAAGAGTGATATCAGTAGAAAGTTTAAAAAAAAAATTGTCACGGAATGTGACATCAACATCATATCCAAAGCACCTGTAATAAATGTGTTGAAATGTTTCAATAATCAGAGCAGTTTTAGTAACTATAAAAATACCAGAATTTAAAAACAACATGTGTATATATATATATATATATTTTTACAGCCATTTCTACTTACATTCAATTCCCTTTAAATTTGGGAAACAATCACAATGTTACTACTCTTTTCAATTAACTTTACAGTGATTCAATGTTGTACATTGTTGCCATCATTTCAAATGAAATATATTGTAATGTGAATTTGAGAGATTATATCATCTCAAATCAATCCTGACAATTGCCTTACTTCCCGCTAACAATAATGTTTTTTTTTTTTTGTAGTTATTGGCATTTTTTGCAATTTTATAGTTCTATTTTGTTGTAGTATGTCATCTCTGTCACTTCATTACATTATATTGAGCAGAGGAATCTGGGCAGTGGTTGGTCCAGTTTTCATCTAACTGTCTCTCTGTACTGTCGAGTAGTGTGTGGGTGTTCACTATCCTCCCAACAGTGTGTCTCCCGATTAATGAGCTGAGAGCACCGGCTCGGAGCTGATATACAGTACTACCATTATATTCTCTTGTTACTCCTTCCACTTGATATGTCATCTTCAGACTATTTCACAAGCCTTATAAACCCACTTGTGTCATTGAAAAAAATGCTTACACGATACTATGGTAGTGTTTTTTTCCTTAATGAGATGTATGTGAGCAAAATAGAATGCTTTAGTTACATTGCATTAATGTACTGATTACTTTTAAGTTACTTTGTATTGAGGTATGTTTTGGTAGTCAGTCGTCACTTATGAGTGAAGGCATGAATGGTTTTCTGTTTCTATGTCTAGTTTAATTGTTTAGAGTCGAGTCCCGTAGCCAAAAACGGCCTGAGCTCTATTCAGTGCTGAATAGCTGATAAAGAAAATGGATGGTTTTAATAATATATAGCTTGTTCGGACTGACTCTACAGTGTGTCAGGTAGTTGCAGACTTGAAGTATTAAACTCCATTTTGCTGCATTTACTTTAAAGCGTGATTGAAGAGTCAGTTTACCCGGTTGCCAAAATTCTTAACACTACGTCGACAAATGTAGACACGAAGTTCCGTGGCATTAATTTGCTTAAAAGTTTAGCTGCTTGGTATTTTCTAGTTTTCTTGTTGAAGAAAGACTGAATGTTGTATTTTTAAGGAAAATATGAACAGGTGGGCGACCTGGTGGCTGAGTAGTTAGCGCGTTGGCCTCACAATTCCGGGGGTCCTGGGTTTGTATCCAGGTTGCTCCTCCTGTGTGGAGTTTGCATGTTCTCCAAGGGCCTGGGTGGGTTTTCTCCAGGTACTCCGCTTTCCTCTCACATTCCAAATAAGTGCATGGTAGGCTGATTGGAAATTCTAAATTGCCCTTAGGAATGGGTGTGAGTGTGCATGTTTGTCCATCTCCTTGTGCCCTGCGATCGGCTGGCCACCGATTCAGGGTGTCGCCCGCCTCCGACCCAAAGTCTGCTTAATGAGCTCCAGTAACCCCACGAGGATAAGCGGTTCAGGAAATGAATGAATGAATTTTTACCAGGTGATGTAGACTTGTGCTAAAAAATGGGGTCAAAGAGAAGATACAGGAATATATCAGGGTCTTGGTGACAATACACGTTTCGATACAAAGGCTTGCGAAGATTTTGTACATACATATAGTGTAGTAGATTTTTAATCATCGCAGAGCAATTGCACCAGTTAGAATCTATCCATTTTAACCTGTCCTGTATTACCTATTACTCTTTTGCTACTTAACCAGGGTATTTAATATTCTGACCTTGTTCTTGTGTATGTTGTGTTGTGTATTCAAAAAATGCAGCTGGACAGAAAAGTGTTTAAGAGGACAGACAAAAACGATAAGCAATAGGGATACAGAAACATTATTGAATATACTGTATGTACTATATGCTACTTAACTATAAGTAGCATTGCAAATGAGTCATGACTTCATTTACCCAGTTTGGAAGAGATACACCGGAAGGGGAGGACAGGAAAGACTTATTATTATTTATGTCCAACAGAGGAACAATGCCAAGACAAGTCACCTTTGAGAAATAGTTTGTTATTATCTATTATTCACTGTCATTGTTAGGCATGGTACAAACAGTTAGATGCCAAATTGTGTTCAAAATGGCCATTTGTGAGTCATTCATTTTCCGTACCGCTTATCCTCCCAAGGGTAGCGGGGGTGCTGGAGTCTATGCAAGCTAACTACTGGCACTAGGTGGGGGACACCTTGAATTGGTGACCTGCCAAACGCAGGGCACAAGAAGACTAAGAACCATTTGTGCTCAAACTACCTAAGGACAATTTATATTGTGCTACCATTTGTGAGGCATTCAATCTATTTTCTGTTACTGTAGGTAGAGTCAGGGTTAGGGGCTAAAATGGGATCCAGAGACATTCCTGTTTTCAATTCAATATGACTTTATAGATTTTTCTTTTTCCCATTTTTTTATCATTCATCTTATCTAGAAATGTGCTCATTCCTGTGTATAATTTCCAAACTCCACGCCACATTGGAACAGAGCATGGTGCATTCTGGGTATTCCTTTTTTCTTATAACATTTTTATCCTTGTGCATGCTCAGGAGTTAGACACGCTATAAATAAACAGTGTGCTTTCATGGTCCATTCATGTGTAACTCACCAAAGCATCACTCATGCAGTATGACTTGTACTGTCCTTTCACATAGACTGAATCCCTACCACCTATTGCAATACTGTCTTTTAATCTGATTCGATCTGTGCCTAAACAACAATTATACAAAATTGCAATATGCATTTTTCATGTGAATTTTGTCTCATTCACTGTTATACATGAGTGAATATTTTTCATGCTTACCCAAAGCGTTTTCCTTGGTCACAGTTTGTACCTGTGATGAACTAAATTTCACATCTGTTGTCACTGCAATTGCAGGTGTAATATGTCATGTCCCCACACCGCCTCCCCACGATAGGTTAAGTTGTGTCCACATAAGTAAGACGCACAGTAAAAAGCACAATAGGATACAAAGGTAAAAGAGGGGATTTTCTGCACAAATAAAAAGTCCTAATGAAGTACATTGTAAATGCTTTCCAGAATTTTGCTTAATATATATAATGGACATAGCAGATGGATTATGTCGTTTATTTTATATGAGAAATGGATCTGCAGCCTTGGTCAAATCAATACAGTCATTGGTGTTTGCCAAATTCGGTCATTGATGTCTGTAAAACATCTCTTCCATTAAGAAATGTTTTCAAGTCTGCCATTCGTCTTTTGGGTCATTTCCTCTTTAGGTACTGCAGCATGGTCATCGATGGCCAGTCATTCTTGATTTTGTCATTTATCAATTTTTTCAGTCCATAATAAAGTGTTGTTGGTGAAAAACGTAAACATCACATCTACAAAACTATCACTTATAAGGAAACCTAAAAAAATGCATCATTATTTTTTAACTTTTTATGCATTATTGATGCCTTCACAAATCTGTAGGTTACACCATACCACAACCATTTGCTAACACTGATGCAGGCTTTTAAATCTTGCTCTGCTAACAATATGGATGGTTCTTTTCCTCTTTGACTCAGAGGACATGATGTCCCCAAACCATATGAAATATGGAATTGAGAAAGTAACATTTCTGGGGAGGAATGTGGGAGGAAACCCACGCAGGCCTGGTGAGAACATGCAAACTCCACACAGGTGGACTGACCTGGATTCGAAACCAGAATCCCAAAGCTGTGAGGCCGATGCGCTAACCACTCACCCGCCGGGCTTCATAAACCTTTAACTTTGCACATTATTGTTTATCTAAGTAACTGACTAACATTTGTAATTGAACAAAAAAGGTTGTTTGGACCTTGCAGGATTGAAGTTCATATTTCCATTTAATATGAATTACTTAGATGCAAAGACGGCCTGGCGGATGAGTGGTTAGCCCATCAGCATCACAGTTCTGGGGTTGAGGGTTTGATCCCTGGTCGGTCCTCACAGTGTGTAGTTCACATGTACTCTTGCGTGGGTTTCCTACCACATCCCAAAAACATGCAGAGTAGGCTTGTTGAACTCTCAAAATTGCCTCTAGGTATGAGTGTGAGCATGAATGACTGACCATCTCCTTGTGCCTTGAAATTGGCTGAGAACCGATTGAGGGTGTCCCCCGCCTGGTTAGCTGGGATAGGCTACAGCCCACCCGTGACTTTTGTGAGGATAACTGGATCAGAAAATAAATGAAAAAAAATATCTTAGGTGCAGAAAAAGTCTTCAGATATATAAATTAGTTATAATTTTTGAAAAGCATTGTTTTTATACCATTTTTTAATTTTTTTTCCCAGTACACAGAGTGGCAAACTTTGATTAATGCTCCTTGTCTCCGCACTCATGACCCTCTCATCTTTTGATGAAATAATCGTTGCCAATCTGCCCGACTCAGTAAGAAGCAGAGTGAGCCACACACTAGGAGAGCGTGGGTGGATGCTTGCTGCTGACTCATCAGGCCTGGCGGGTTTTATGTATTACGACAGAAGTCAGTATACACAGCAATTCTCTAATTGCTGGTGCATTGTCAATTTGTAGGCTAGACTATAAATGCACCCTTGAACATATTTTGCTTTCCACAACGAGACATTTTTTATTCAGTGATTAATTCGTTCATTTTCTGAATCGCTTTATCCACATTAGGTTCGCGAGGGTGCTGGAGCCCATCCCAGCTAACACCGGGCCAGAGACGGGGGACACCCTGAATCGGTGGCCAGCCGATCGCAGGGCACAAGGAGACGGACAACCATACACACTCACACTCATACCTAACGGGCAATTTAGAATGTCAATCAGCCTACCGTGCATGTTTTTGGAATGTGGGAGGAAACCGGAGTACCTGGAGGAAACCAACAGAGGTCCGGGAAGAACATTCAAACCCCACACAGGTGGCCATGACCTGGATTTGAACCCAGGACCCTAGAGCTGTGAGCCTGACCCGCTGACCTCTCGGCTGCTTCATTTTTGTATTCATACATTTTTTTCATTCGAGAATGTTGCAGGTGGTTGAATCTGGGAGTTGCACATTAATGGTTGTTCATACAACAAATATGCTAGATGTTTCTTTTCCTGATTTAGGAACTGAGACTGTGTTAATGCAGTTTCTTGTGTTTTATGCAGTGCAATTTCTTATTGGGGTGGTAATGTTTCATAAGTGAACAAAGCAACAGCTTTACTAATTCACATCAAACATTTAGAGGTTTTAGAGCAGTCATCTGAATACCTAATGATCTCATGGTTTTAATGTTTTTTTATTATTCTCATTAATTATGATATAGATAATTGATTTTTTTGCAAAAAAACATATTCTTAAATAATTTTATTCAAAATTGTATACACAAATGTATATTTTATTGACCAATGCAAAATGTATGCGGGCAACACGTGAAAGGGGTTTTTAGGGCAGTGTTATGAAAGTGAGAGAAAAAAAATTCGCATAAAGGCTTAACTAGAAGTTATTCTGCCACTAATTCAATTGTACTTTTGCTATTAATGAAAAGAAAAGATTGATCAATACAGGAAAAAGTAATGGTTATAAAAATGGTACTTTATAAAAATAACATACACTAAAAACAAAACAAAAACAGAAAGAAATTCATATAGAGATTCAAAGCCCAGATTTTCTATGTCAGGAGGTTTTTGGCAGTAGTATGAAGGTCTTCAATAGCATGTTTAATGTTCCATACAAGAGTGAATATCCCATTTACACAGCTGTTAACTTTATTTTGGCACCTTCCTATTTGTCATGTGTTGGCAACTCCCACCTTTTCCTTTTCAGAATGATGGGGTTTGTTCCCGTTGACTAAAAGGGCTCCAATAGATTATGTTCCTGTTCGAGCTGCACTTTCCATCATCTAAGCACTTCTCTTCTCCAATTTTCAGACCTGATCCAGGCCTCGCAGGACTCCAGCGTCAGTGTACCCCAGATGGCCGATACACTGATAGAAAGGGCAGGCAATGCCAGTTGGGTGGTGGTTTTCAAGGCACTGATTACTACACACCACCTTATGGTGCATGGCAACGAGGTAACAACACACTTTCTATGTACACTACCATGACAAGACACAAAGTGGCTCTTTTAGGGAGATAATAAATTCACTCAAATTGATTGTTGTATGTGTGCACGACTGTAAAAGGGGGTATAGTAATAGAAATATTGCTATAGTGTTAATTCAACAAAATTGATTGTGTAGTGTTTTTTTTCAATCCGATTAGTTGAGATCAGTAATACTGCCAAATATCAAAAATCATATTTCGAAGCGGGTAAAGTGAATTTTTAAATTTTGTGACCCTTTTTTTGTAGTAGCATTTATCAGCGACACGTACAAAAATGAAGCTCAATATTATCTATTTTTTTTAATGCCTTCCAAAAAGTTTCCTTTCTTCAATATTCAATTCTTGGGACATGGGTTCAACTTTAAATTATTATTTTATAGACTCCGTTAAAGAACTGACACCTAGCATCCCTCAAATAGAATACAGTGGCATCTCGCCATTTTAGGCTTCAACTTTCGCAGCTTCACCACATCACAGATTTTTTTTCTGGGGAAATTATTTTTAGAAATGTTATTATTATTATTTTAAGTTCATAAAAACGTTGAAATCCATGCTAAAACTCGTAAACAGAAGTGTCAGGTTCATTAATAATTACCTTCGTCCGTAATTATGAATAACTGCAGGAAGACATCTTATTCAATTATTGACATTTAATTAAATAGAAATGGATTCAACAGGTAAAAGCCTCCGGAAGGGAGAGTTACAGCAAGTGTCCCTTACAACTTCCGAACGTCTCCCCGAATAGACGTTTTCGTCCCATTCTTATGGTCACAAGTTACAGAGTTGTTGATCATTCCATCACGTATGAGTAAAAACAACATCTGGGACTACAATAACAATCAAAGTATTTTACTAATAACAAAAACAGGGACTAGACCTAACAACATTTAGATTAGAGTAATTATACAACCTCCTTGACCTAAGAATCATATAATATAATCATAATCATATAATCGTTACATACAGAAAAACCCGAAGTGTACGGTTACATAACGATAACAATATTCTTGTTATTGTCCGACTAGCCCTGTCCTCGTCACCAAGGGCCCACCAAATCTCAAGGACCGAGATTGGGTGGATTGTTTGTATAACCATCCTGGAACAGGCTGTCTAGGTTAAAGATGACTTGGCGTGACCTTAAGACTTTTGAAAAACAGAAAGAGAATGATTTAACAAAGTAATGAATTAATACAAAGAAAAGAAAGAGATTGATTTAATAAAGAAATGAATTAATATAACTATTATAATAATAAAACAGAATAAACCCAACATTCCCCCGTTTTTATAATATGTATGTTATTAGTCATTTCTTAGTAATCACTAAATGGAAATGTCGGTGACTGCGATTTTATCCGCCTACTCCTTACTCCCATGGCTGGTCTGAAAGAGAAAAAACATAATTATATTCGTCCAATTGGTCCTCGGATTTACCGTACTCCTGGACCTCACTGCTTTCCCCAAACCGTCCCATAAGATACAACTCATGTACTTTAGAATTTGTAGGGGCAATTTCAGTAGTTATAAGTCGGCTTAGCAAGGAGCGCAAACAGGGGATACTACATCACCCACACAATGTTAGGATAGCGGTAATTGTGCCTATAGTCCAAATCTTTAGATTTTCCAAAGGTCTTATCCCACCAATCTGACAATGCGGACGTATCTACTCCAGAGTGCTCTTGCATATTGCGGTTCAGTGTTTGCAGGCCAGTAATGGCCCTGGTGAGAGATCCACTGGGTGACGCGTTGTTCGGTATGAAGGTGCAACATTGTTTTCCAAACATTGCACACACGCCCCCTGTTTCAAGGATCATATCCACCGCTATGCGATTCTGGAACGCCATCAGACTGGTAGCTGCCAGTTGTTCCTTCATGGCCACAAATCCCTGTTCAGTATAATTTCCAAGTTTTGAACATTGTAATGTAAGTAATTTATTCTATCCACATTTTTGTTTGGGGTGATTAGAAGGAAGATAGACTCCCAACCTGCTGCGATCTGATTAGCCAGCTTATACTCATCTGGTACGCCCCGGGGGATGCCAATCGCATCAATGTATGTTGGATCTCCTTCCCTCCATGCCTCTCGACGATGTCGGGAGGGTCGACCCTTCACCTCCGAATTATGAGCCGCCAATTGTATCTCCTCCACTGTGGATGGAAAAACAGACACCGGTAAGAGCAGTGAGACCAAAGTACCTAGTCCTGCCGCGTTTCGGCAGGAGTCGTATAATTTATCTACCACCCCGCCACCATAGGCCAGAACGTGGTATCAGGGGTGTAGTTTGTTTTAGAACGCCGGTACACCACGTCTCATTTATCGCCCCCAGCTTCAGACCATGCCCTGTAAGGTTTAAGCAGGTAAAATGATTAAACAGTGGAAAAATTGACTTCCTATTTACCGCGTAACAGGATAAACACTGCTTCAATATTTTTTCTTGCCAAGTAGGACACGTTTTTTCATTTGTAAAAACACTTTTCCCCAAATGAATGGTGATTGAGGGAGTTGTTAGACCCCATCGTATTTTCCCTTGTCTGGTAGGTTATCCTAATCCTTTGTAAGATGGTTTAGTCTCAATTGAAACCATATGGAGACGTCAAACCCAATATAAAAGAGTTCCCTATAGTTTTATGGTATTGCTTGCTGAGCAATAATCTTTCAATTAATATTGGTGTTTCCCGTATCTTATTAAGTCAGAAAGTTTATCTTACCCGTCCCCTCAATGTTTCAATTGAGACCACCCTTTTACCAAAGTAGCTCCACATAGTGCTTGCCTTCTTTACACTCCATTAACAGCGCCCAATTATCCCCCGTTTGGGAAATCCCTGTTTCAGAAATAAATTTCACAGGTTAATATGTCAGTCCAAGCTTTCCAATCTTGACCAATTTCTGCAACAAGGCTTTTCCCAATCTTTAATTTTTTGCTGTTAATGTACCACACATATTTCCCACCATCTCTTTTTGTATGGCAACCGGGACGTCGCCGAGTCCAAATATATATTTACAATGTGGAAATTTGATTTAGTAGGTAATGTTAATTAAATGTAAATGTGTATGTTTCTCGGTTTACCCTCCCGTAAGAAGGTGTATCCTCAATTGAAACGCCTCCGCCTTTTTCTCCAACTGGAGAAAACAACCCTACTGTGGAAAGGAATAGAATCACAATCATCATTAATCTCATTGCCCCAAAAGCAATAATTGTTTTCAACATGACTTTTTGTCTTTGTTTAGGGAGTTTTCCTCTTGAAACGTTTCAATTTAGACAACCTTCTTACTGTGGGAAAGGTGCATCCGTGTCCCCTTTCAGTAACAAGGACCCTCCCACTTTGCGTTGCTCCGATGTTTCTTCTTTTATGCTGCTTATCAGCATCCAGTCTTCAAGAATCACCGTCGCTTCGTCCGTTTCCTGTTGAGAAGCAAAATCTCCCTCTGATAGTCTAAATTTGGTGTGTGCGTTTTTTTTTTTTTTTTTTTTTTTTTTTTTTTTTTCTCTGATAGATTCGCCTCATCATCCAATTGTCATTGTGTGGTGAATAATAACAATTTGTAAGGTCTACCAAACAGGACTTCATATAAGGTCCGCCAATTGTGGATGGTAGACAACTATTATATTAACAAAATGGGAGCCATTATCACTATAAATAGTTTCTGGAATTCCATATCGTGGAATGATATCCATATGATCTAATAAAAATAAAATAAAATCTATATGTATTTTTTGAAATGGATATGTGGGTATGCATATAGATTTAAACCCTAAGCCTTGTAGTGCCGTTGTAGCAAGGCCACCTCCCCCTTGTCGAGACATAGGTCTTCCCTTGACTCAAGCCCAAATTATTTTCTTTATTGATCTTTTATTGATAGATTATGTCTCGGTGGTCTGCCAATCAAAAAACACAAAAAGACAAACTATCATTCACGCTCACACTCATAAACAGAAGAATTTAGTGTGTTCAACCAGTCTAGCATCCATAATTTCATTTTGTGGGAGTAAACTGGAGTACCCGGAGAAAATCCACAAATTCTCGAGGACGCCATGAATACCCCACATTCCGGAAGGTCTGGATCCACCCCGCATTCATTAGTAGATCCTTTAATATACACACCCCCACTCTAGCATTTTAACCGTTTGTAAAAAATTACCTTCAAGTTTCACACAAAGTTATATCCTTTTTAATGCTATCAGTTTACCTGTTTGTTCCCCGAATTGAGGTGGGAATAGTTTCACATCTAAAGTTTTTATTTTTTACAGCCGCCATGACCTAATGGCCCCCTATCATGTTTTTGGAGAATCCCAATTCCCTCTAATAGCATGCCAATCACCTTTTAATGCGGCCATCCAATTTTGTTTCTACTTGTTTCAGGTGATAAGATAATCTCCCCCATTTGTAAAACAAATTCATCCACGCCTAATTTATACAACATGACGCCTATGGCCTTTATTACGTCGCCTTGACTCCAAATTCTATGAACCAAGATAACACGCCTAATTTGTAAGCGAATTTCGCCCATCCCATTTTGTTCATAGACAACCCATCTACCTAAAGCGTCACTTGTTTCAAAACATGAAAGGCCCCACTAGAATTCGTGCATCCAGCGCCAAATAGAGCCTATTTACACATTTGTCTCAAACTTGTTTTAGATATGGGGTCCCCAATTTCCCAAAATTTCCCAGAATTAATGTACTACCACATCCTGTCAAAAACCCAAAACGACTAACATAACCTGTTTCTAAGCCAGATTCTGGAATTTGGAGAATTTCTCCTTTCCCTCCCTTATCTAAGCTTGTTATTGTCACTCGTTATCACTGTAACATTCAGGCGTATTAACCCCATCGTTGCTAAAGTTCTCACCAATTTGCATGCCCTTAATGCCGTAAAAGCAACGTTATTTGGTTGTATCAATTGACCAATGCTTATCCAATCCGTAATATCCTTAAAGTCATCAATATGACCTGTGACAAAGCATATTTCCTCCTGCCAGGACAACAGACAATGTTCTTTCAAGTGCACTTTGAAAAACATTCCATGTTACTCCATTCTTAGGGAAAATATGCTCATCCTAAACCAATTATTTTATTTACAATTCACCTAATTATTTGGATGAATGCCATGAATTTTATCATGCCACTATTGCATTGTAAATTTCCCATCTGATGTCGTTAACAGCCAAATAATTCAATACCTACTATACTTTGTAAATCACCTCATATGATGTTTACTTAAGACACGAGTCATTTCCCATAGCCTGTTACCAAAACAAAAAATCTACAACAATTAAATGAGAGAAATCAACCTTTTGTTAGACAATTCCTAATTACAAACTTTAATGTTTTAAAAACCTTATCGTCACCAATATACCATAATATTGTAAATTTTGTCATCCTGGCCTTTTTTTTCTTTTAAACAGCCAACCTCCTGGATTAAAGTATTTTGAATAATCAAAAAATTCTGAAATAGTATTAATATTATTTTATCCTCCAAAAGCTAGTTTCCTTTAACTAAGAGCTCTTTGAAATCCACAATTGCTCAAAAATGACTATTTTGGTCTATTTCCCAAATCCAAAGCTTTTTACCAAATCAACCTTTTACTGAACAGATTTTTCTATCCTCTTAATGCATTTCATTTTAAAACCCAAAATATCAATGCGAAAGCATTCGCATAACCTTGCATTTCTTGCAGCCCATGTATTGTTCTTATTCTGAAAAGTCCAAACAGAAAACGCAATTAGCCGTTAACTATGACCTCCACTCTTGCTGCGAAAACAGCATTGTTATCTTATGTTTACAAACCAGCTTTTTCCCTGTGCCCAAATACAACGCTTTTTAGAGAAGACAACCATTAAAACGTCAAATTAACCCCTCTTCCGATATTCAACTACATAACAATATTTTTTCCAAGACCCCATATATCCAGAATATGTATGCTGCAAGCACAACAATATGGCAAAAACCCATTTTCTGCCCTCAAGTTTGCTTCAGCACCCCCAAGGCCAATTATTATTATTATAATGTCTTCACGGAAGGGATCACAAAATTTTAGTCGTTTACACGGTCCGAACGCTCCCGAAAGCCCAACACAGTTAAATCGTCTGCCCCGCGGCCCACATGTTTCACTCCCATCTAATCAGCAGCCGCTGCACCAGAAACGCTTCCCCCGCAGTTGACACATTTTTTTTTTTTGCAAGTCTAGAGCATAATAAAAACACAGGTGACATTCCCTGCTAAACATTTAAATGATCATTTTGTATATATTCTTTTGTCTTTTTAAACACCATCTTCCCGCTAGCGGACGGGATCAAAAACCAAGCTGCAATAAGCCATCACATTGCTGTAAATTGACAGTACATATAGGTTATATTAACAAAGCACCACCAGCACTTGGAAATAACCATTCTAATTGTTGTTATACAAGCCCAAGCATCACAAAAAACCCAATTTAATTGTAATCACAAAACGTCATACCTGGATTAACCAAATCAAATACCAGTGTCCCCATTAATTTTCTAGCTCCCTTTATTTTTGTTAAACTTCCTCCGCGCCCGTCACCTATCTCGGTAAATATTTTCCCCGTCAGCCGAGGAGGCCCCGCTATTTTTTCCTTACCAAACAGTACTTTCCCGCCGCCACGGTCTTAAATATATCCCCGTTATCCGAGGGAGCCCCCACTATTTTCCCAAAATAGTATTTTTTAACTTCTCCCCGGCCTTATTTCGCCATTAGTGTCTGTGGAACAAGCTGTTACACTTTTATCCACTCACATATTATTTATATATATATATTACCTCCATTAGTGTCTGTGGAACAAGCTGTTACACTTTTATCCACTCACATATTATTTATATATGTATATTACCTCTATGCATTAGTGCATATATTATCCTGCATTTTATGCATTTTAAGCTGGCCAGCAAACCCATATTTATTTATCCATAAATATAGCTGTGTAATATTTTTAAAGCGCTTTGTCTTTCCAATTTTTTTCCAATCCTTACAAGTTAGACGTATTTTTTGGATCGTCATCCAAACCCGCCTTACAACACGTGTTTCCCATATTTTACTTTTATTTTTTGTAGTGAGTTCGTGTGCCTCACAGAGTTAACTTTATTATATCTATTTTTATTATTATCACTCCTTCGACTGTATTTCCTAGGCTTATCTTAATTTTACTGCAGAAACCACACAAACAACATACAACGTATATTCGTGCCTACCCTTTAGACACAGGACACTCCCCGGCCCCAATATTGTACCTCTAGTACAATACATTCGTGCCTACCCCTGAGACACAGGACACTTTCCAGCAAAGTGCCCCACCGTACCTGCCATTGACTAGTATAAACACAGGGTTTTATCGCCGTCACCCAGGACGCGAAACCAGCCCAACAATGGGCCTCACATACAATGTCCCTTTAACGCATTTGTAAACACCTTCACAACATGCAGACATTAATGTGGACTTACCCGAGATCCATCAGATGTCTCCCTCCAGCAGGAAAAGTCTTCAACCGCCGAGAATCCAGGCGCCCCCGTCGAAAAACTCCGGCCCACCAAGGGTTTTGAAGACGCCGTGCGCACGGTCACTTACCAGATGTCGAACAGCAGCGCCTGGGTTCTCGCTCCGGTATATTGACCTCCATGGCTCAGAAGGACCAAAATGTCAGGTTCATTAATAATTACCTTCGTCCGTAATTATGAATAACTGCAGGAAGACATCTTATTCAATTATTGACATTTAATTAAATAGAAATGGATTCAACAGGTAAAAGCCTCCGGAAGGGAGAGTTACAGCAAGTGTCCCTTACAACTTCCGAACGTCTCCCCGAATAGACGTTTTCGTCCCATTCTTATGGTCACAAGTTACAGAGTTGTTGATCATTCCATCACGTATGAGTAAAAACAACATCTGGGACTACAATAACAATCAAAGTATTTTACTAATAACAAAAACAGGGACTAGACCTAACAACATTTAGATTAGAGTAATTATACAACCTCCTTGACCTAAGAATCATATAATATAATCATAATCATATAATCGTTACATACAGAAAAACCCGAAGTGTACGGTTACATAACGATAACAATATTCTTGTTATTGTCCGACTAGCCCTGTCCTCGTCACCAAGGGCCCACCAAATCTCAAGGACCGAGATTGGGTGGATTGTTTGTATAACCATCCTGGAACAGGCTGTCTAGGTTAAAGATGACTTGGCGTGACCTTAAGACTTTTGAAAAACAGAAAGAGAATGATTTAACAAAGTAATGAATTAATACAAAGAAAAGAAAGAGATTGATTTAATAAAGAAATGAATTAATATAACTATTATAATAATAAAACAGAATAAACCCAACAAGAAGCCACTATTGTTACTAGGACTCAGCACTGAAGAATTATTATTACTATTTTTTTAATAACATTTTTTTTCGATTATCGCGATCATGTCTGGTCCACATTAACTGCGATAATCGAGTTTTTACTGTATCACCCACCACATCCACTAAACACCAATGGACCCATTCTTCATCTTAACATAGTTTCACAGTCACAAATTGAGAAAGCGCTGTCCCAACCTTAGAAGCCCCAAAGGAAAATATGTGTTTAATATGGATGTAACATTTCTGAAATACCACAATGAATCTCTCATAGCTCCATTAACCACTATTGTAAACAAATCCATAAACGACAGTCTCTTCCCTGAACCTTGGAAGTGCTCAGTTATCACACCGGTACTCAAATCAGGGAACCCTGTAATTACAACAACTACAGACCTATAAACATCCTTCCAGCCATCTCAAAACTCTTGGAAAAAATAGTAGCGGAGCAAATTATGGATCACATCAACAGCATTCCATAAGACAGTCAAAAGGCATTTGACACCATCAACCACCGGATACTGCTGTCTAAACAGTTTGATTTCAATGTATCACCAAGCACACTAAATTGGATTGAATCATACTTATCTGTAAGATCACAGTGCGTCAGGATGAAAAACACAAAATCTACTTCTACTACTTACTTTCACTTTGTGACAATGATACACGTGTGCTCTCTTCTCTTAAAGAAATTTCTACAATTCCTTTCATCGAGGAACACTTTGTTCAACCTTGCCAACTTCCTGGACAAAACAGGCTCACATGGTGGGTGTTAATTTGTGTCTTTTCTTTTAATCTTCTTGCCCGAAAGTTGTGCTTCACCACTGAAAAGATGCATTTTGTGATTTGTTGGATGATAAACTCAACATTTAATGAATCCTTATTCCTCCAGTTTGAGCATCTATTTATGTGTGTGTGCTTTCCTTAGGCTATGACATGTCCACCTTTATCAGGCGCTATAGCCGCTATCTCAATGAGAAGTCCTTCGCCTACAGACAGATGTCTTTTGATTTTGTCCGTGTCAAGAAAGGGTACAGTAACTCATTTTTTTGTCATTTCCTCATAGTACTTCATGACTTTTTTTAATGATGTTAGTGATTCTTGGACTTGTCTTGACTTGGTCTACGACACTGGTAGAGTTACCATATTTTCTCGCATATATGCCATATTTGTCACTCAGAAAAATTATGACTGAATCAAGGGTACAGTTTATAAATGCACAAACTAGACTTGACATCCACGAAAAAGAACACAAGACAATGCGGCTGATATGGTCATTTATTTCAAAATAAAGGAGAGATAATTAGATAAAACGCTTAACAATTTTTTTTTCTTTAAGAGCCTGATTGGAATAAAAATGTAAAATCTACAAAATTTATTTGAAATATTTCAATCGAACAAGAGAGGTGGTGTTTATCTATTTAGAATCTTTTCCTTACACAAGAATATTCAGTCCAAACTTTCAGAATTGTCATTACCGTGCATGTCTGTGTTGTCAGTGAACATACAAATCCTTATTTGAGCAATGATTTCATCTCCATAAAAAACAGTGTAACTGGTGATCATTTTAATCCAAACTCTGATTGGAACAAGGAATTTTTCTTGGTATGGTCAGGAATAAATACTTTGTCACTCTTAATCTTAAATAAACCTTTTAATGACAAAAGCTGGCTCCAAATTCAGATCCTTGGTTTCATTAGCATTCTAAGATCAATTCTCTTTTCTTTCCATGACAGTGCTGATGGAGCAATGAGGATCATGACAGTAGAGAAGTTGCTGAAAGGAATGCCAATTCTGCAGGGTCAGATTGATGCACTGGTGGATTTTGATGTGAGTCAAACCTCCAAGCTTTAGTGCACTCTTTTGTCTATTTTCCAGAGGCCACACCATTAAATGCATATTTGATCTCATAATTTGTATTTTTTCTCCGAAGGTACACCAACCAGAATTAAACAATGGTGTGATAAATGCCTGCTTTCTCCTACTGTTCAAAGATCTGATAAAGTTATATGCCTGCTATAATGACGGCATCATTAATCTATTAGGTACAGTATTTTTTCTCACTCGCATATGCTCGATCTGCAAATGTATTTGAGTTAAACCATTAAATATTATGTTGAAATGAGGACTTTTGAGTTATTCATTTGTTTATTAACTATGTTTTTAACCTTTTTTTCATTATTGGCAAAAGGGGAAAAAACAACCTACATTATGTCAATTCAAATATTGCCACCATTATGTCTTTCAGAGAAATTTTTCCAGATGAAGAGAAGCCAATGTAAAGATGGACTGGAGATATACAAAAGATTCTTGCATCGTATGACTCGCGTATCTGAATTTTTCAAACTTGCAGAGGTAAGATTGGCATACCCTACAGAGTTGTTTAACAGTCAACACTTAATGGTTTCTGGGTAATGCTGAAATCACATTGTTTTGCTTTTGCAGCAAGTGGGAATAGACAAAAACGACATACCTGAACTTACTCAGGTAAGTTTATTACAGATTCATCTTGATTCTATAGTATGCTCATTAACAATGGTGATACTTGCTAATAAACTAGCATTGTGCTTTTGTATTTAATAAAAAGTCTAAAGTACTGTGAATTACTGTCTAATTTAATTGTTTTTCAAAAAATGTCAATTATTGAACACCATGGTACTATTTGCTCTCTCTGGTCTCACATTTTGTACCCCACAGGCCCCGGAAAGTCTTTTGGAATCGCTGGAAACCCATCTCAACACTTTAGAAGGGAAGAAGCCGTAAGTTTTGTTTTGTTTTAAATTTGGGGATTAAATTCAAGATGATTAACAATTAAATGCCAAATATCAACCATAAATCTCTTAAGATTGTTTTGCACATTAAAATGCATTCACGTATATCTGACAAATGATACACAACTTTAAATCAGTATGAAAACTAAATACATCTTATTACTTTCTTACATAAAGTTTTTTCTACTTTGACACATTTATCAATTTCTTGTGAAATTGTTAAATTAATACTGTATTTCTTCTTTCTATTTTTATTTCAACACAGAGAGGATAAGTAAGTATTGTATGGCATACATTACCATTTTTTTTATTATGTGCTAATGTTAACATGCTTGTCAAGCTTGGCCAATTGCTCGTCTTATTAATGATTGCAATTCCCCTTATTAAGCGATAAGAAAAAGCTTCACATACCATATTGGATGCATGCAAAAGTCTGAAGTTTTCCCCAAAGTGGACGGCTTTCTGATGCGATATATGTACGTTGATTTGAAATACGAGTAAATCCCGAAACGCATTGAGATTTTATCCCAAGGTATTACTGTACAGTTAATGTAATTTCTCACTGTGATTTCAACACCGTCTTCGTCTTCACTTTGGCAAAAGACTATACAGTACATGATCTTGTCAACTCTCCCAAAAAACTTGCCTGGAATTGCACTGTGATAAAATCAATTAGTAAAAACAGATTATTTTAACCACTGAATATATGAAAATATATGAGATGATGATGTATGTTTTCTAACTTGTACAATATTTTTGTTTTTACAGGTCACCCACTAAGGTAAAACGCTATTTATAACAATTAGTAGTGGCCTTTATTTTTTTTGAAATCTAGTCATTGGAAATGAATAATAATAATTATTGTAATGCACCCATCATTGTTATCATTCTTTTTCTTGAGCAAATCACCTGTTCTACTGTTTCATATTAAGGTAAAGGTGTGCATTATTCAAATGCCAACATATTTTGCGAAATATACTTGATTAGACTTTATTGAGGGAAGTCTAATTAAGAATGAAAGTACAACCTTATAGTCATGAATTGATGTGCCAAGTCCCGTCCAGATATTCCACCTCACTCTGTTTATTGTTTGTAAACAGGATACAGTGGCCAACAACAGCTCAGCAACTACTGCCCCACCAACTGCACCGCCCAAGCCTGCACCTCCCGCCACAGCTGGAGGACCCCCTGCTCGCCCTGGACCACCTGCCAAACCTCCACCTCCATCGATCACACCCACAGCTGTAGCCCCCACCAAAACTGCCAGCAAGTTAGTCCCATTTCACACGCACAAGTGCATGCACACACACAAAAAAACTAATGTTACATTTATTCAACATAAAATGTGGGTGTGAATTGGCAGTTACGAAAATACTCAATTTTAAAAGGCTATTAGAGCAAAAACAGATTTATATATATATAAATATATATTTAAGAAAACTAAAATTTCAAATATCTTATTTCCAATTTAAATCTGTCAATAACTCTAATAAACAATACAATGATCCTTCAAATATCGCGGTTAATGTAGACCAAATATGGCTGCAATGATTGAAAAATCACAAGGTAGGGTCAACCCTAATGTAACTATTTTTTTTTGTCAATGCTGAGCCCTGATAGCAAGCGGAAGACATGGGAGTGACTTCCGCTTGCGAGTTTCAGTGTGCATTTTCATATTTTTATGGGCTTTAAAAATATAATAAAAAAAATTCATAACAGAAAAAAATCACAAAGATGTGAATTCATGATTAATGAAAGTCCTGATAATCAAGGGAAAACTACATATAATATATATATTTATATATAATAATAATAACAATAATCGGACATAGGCTTTGTCATCATCATTGACTCGACAAAAGCCTAATACTCATCATACCCAGCTGCGTATGACGAAATTGGTAGTGCTTCTCCATAAGGTGCTATTCCCGGCAAAAGACCCAAATAAGTGATAATTTCAGACTCGTAATTCGGAATTCTGCCGTGATGGATACATCGAATCACCTTCCCGTTTTTCACTTACCTTCAATCAGCCAGTGAGAGGCAGATCACCACCCAACGTCTTTTCACGTTACCTCAACCCAAAGTTATTACACAGAAGGGATTGTGTCTCGTGTTACCGTAAGTTTAGAGTCCTGATGGATGTGGGAAAAACACTGTCCTTAAGCCTATTTGTCCGTACTTTGTGAGACCTATTGCATCTGCCAGGTATAATACTAGATTATATTGTTGATTCTCTTTTTTCCTCGATAAAGTGCCCTTGATGATGGCTTCCTGTTGGACCTTGATCCAATGTCATCTTCTTCAACTGGTGGAACAGCAGCACCTTCTACTATGACAGGATGGGGAGGTGAGCAAATTGTTGTTTGAGCAAATTCCCAAAACTGATTAAAAATTCCTACACAGTGTTCCCCTGCTGTATCGTGATCCATTGTTACCCACTCATACTAGGTCTGATCTCTCCTTTTAAAGACAAAGAACCAGAAAATTAACCTTTCCAAGCGATTCGCATGCTTTAAAGCACTGATCTCCAAATTAGCGCCGCAGAGGGTGCAGTATTTCATTCCAACTAAACAGGACAGAATCTTATTACCAATCTGGTGTCTTGCATGTGCAAGTTAATCACATCAAGTGGTGCTTGTTTTAGCAGAAACCACATTGGTTAAAATGTCTGGATTAGTTGGAACAAAAAACTGTACCCACTACGGCTCTTTGTGGAATAGTTTGGAGACCCCTTGCTTTTATGTGATCTGTATCGCATTTATCAGGACATCCTCATTGATTAGCTTGGCCAGTTTAATCACTGGGCAACTGGGAAACAGCCCAGCCAGAGTGCTACCTGTTGGCCAACACAGCATCTGGCACACACATAACTCATTATAAATTTAAATTGAAGCAATTAAAGGTTATCTTCATGTTTTGTCTACTTTGATTGGATTAGGAAACAGTGTTTTGTAATGAAACCAAAGGACCATCTTCAGACAAACATCCTCAGACACCAACAATATTGATTAAATGATATAAAAATGACCAAAAATATTCATTGTAAGATTTTGTCTTCATTCTTACCCCAAATTCTGTCATCCATCAATATTCTTTGTCTTCTTGTGCAGACCTTTTGGCTGATGGTGAGTAATCTCAATTCTTTAAAGAAGCATGTTATGCACAATAATAGTGGCAGCTAGAGGCTTCTTTTTATGATAATTTCTGCAGAGAAGAAAACCTTTTTTCTTCTCCTCTTGTATTCCTTTTTTCTCTTTTTGGTTCTTTGACTATTCTATTATTGTTTTGGTGGAATTATTCATATAGCAACTCCTGCTGCCAGTAACAATGCTACTGAATCTAAACAAGAAAAGAACGCGCTTGCTTCTGATGCTGCCGCTGCACCTGCAGCCACTGCTGTTACTGCCGCTTCTTTACCAGCACCGACTTCCCTGCCTGTCTCAGCTTCTGCCACCTCAACAGTTAGGGACATCGACTTTTTCGGAGGTCAGTCACTCCAAATAGTAGGCATTACTATCATTATTATTACTCCTTTATCCACTTTTGGATAGAACTCTTTTACATCTCATATTTGTTGCTTCTGTGCACGTAATTTCTGACATGGTTCTCCCCATCATGCAACTTGTTGCGGAGAGAAACATGGCCAACCTTTAATCATATAAAGCATATGCCAAAAATGTGAGTCACTATATGGATTTTACTCAATCTGCCTCACTCAAAAGTGATTTACTAATTAATCGATTATGCACGGAACATTTAGTTTCAGTTATGGTGTTCCAAATACTCATGGTGTTAGGATGACTCACTTTTTTAAAATATGCTGATTTCCCTCATTTGCAAAAATGTCTTCATTGTATACTGACTTCTACTTTGTCTTTTTTTAAATTGTTAATCTCGAATTTAATATAAGGTCCAGCAACCCCCGCTACCCTTTCAAGGATGTGCAGTACAGAAGTTAAATGAATTCCCTACTATTAACCGAAATAAACGTCGGATCCATTTGAACTGGGGCTGCTGACCTGGAGATTTTACTGCCAGCCCTCACAGTTCAAATGAACCGTTGTTCTACCACCGTCAATAGCATACTGAAAAATGGTCATTCATTGTCAGATCTCCGAGTTAAAATGAATGGGACATCGTTTGCTGTCAATCGGTAGTGAATTCATTAATAAGGGGCAACCTATCAGCAGATTCTCCCATTTACTCAAGATATCAAATTCAATGTTTTTATTGTTAAAAACACTATTGGAAGTAAACATCCAGCTGGACTCAAACGCATGAGACAGAGCGAGAGGCAGGTTGGGGACCAAGGATTATTGACTTGGATATGAACACAGTCCAGCTCAGGGAAACAACACAAAACACCTGATTCCAAAAACGTGGACGGGGCAGGAAACTAAAAAGATGAAACATTGATAATCATCGTGGTTTAGCTTTCAAAACAAAGTGACAAACTGGCAACAGACTAAAACAGATGGGTATGTAAGGGTTAGGCTAATTACACACAGGTTGATTACGAGAGGTAAGCCTGCCATGTTGAGCATAAAAAAGACAGCAACCCACCTAAATAAATCAGGAAATTACAGAAATGAATACCGCTGGCCACGTGACAAAGACAGAATTAACCAGTCAACCTTATCATGCTCCCTCTTGTCACAGAGTAAGCAACTTGTGACAATTTGACTCATCTCAATGAATCCGGAATTATGCAGCCTAACTCTTCCTGATGGTTCAGTCAAAGAAATGTCGGTTTGGGCTGCATACTTCTTGTATTCTTGCCTTTCCCTGGTACTGACCTCTCTTTATTTTTTACCCATTTTCATTTGTTTTTCCATATCTTGTTTGTCGTGTGTTGGTGTAACATCCTAGATGCATTTGCGCCTTCCCCAGGAGATGGTTCTGCTGGAGTGGCTGCAGGTCCTGCAACTGATGCATTTGGTGAATCTGGTGGGTGAAAAATAATGCCTTTTGCCCACGAACATTCGTACATATATACTATATATATATATACATACATCAGAAACACGACTAAAAATACATAATAATGTATAATATACATAAGAGCTGCGATGATTTTATTGATTATAAAACTCATCGACAAGTATTTTTTAATACATTCATCGTAAGCTAAAAATGCCTAAAATCTCTAACTTTAATTCTCTGAACAGTAATATAGTTTCTTATTTCTGTAGTCCTCAATCTAATCAGACTGTTTGGCTTTGAAAGCGCATTCACACTCCAACTTTTTTTCAGTTTTGGATTTCAATTCCCATTTACAGCCATATAACACAAGAGACTAAAGATAGAAAATTAGCTGGCTGCTACAAACTACAAACCTAAAAATTGCCCAAAACCCTATCTTTGAGTCTTGGAACAGTGATTTAGTTTTTGATTTCTTGAGTCCTCGATGTAATCAGACTGGTTGGCTTTGAAAGTGCATTCACAGTCCAGCTTTTTCCAGTTTTGGATTCCAATTTCCATTTACAGCCAGATACCTACACAAGAGACTAAAGATGGAAAATTGGCTGGCGGCTACAAACTTACATATTTACATATCATTAACATTAATTTAAATATGTTCATCTATATTTGCTGTTCCTTATCAGATCAATCAACCAACCAATCAAGCAATCAAAACAATGAATAACTTGCTTTATATAAGGGTCAGTAGTGGAGTAATTACAATAATAATTGATGATTGGTACGTATATACGTACGTACTGTGTTATTATTGGAACTACAAACAAGTTTTAAATTCAGCCACACTCCAAATGCCTCCACTTCACCAGTAATTTTCCTCACCAACATGGATAAATGCATTTTGCATGGTAGGCTTTTTGAACATTCTAAATTGCCCCTAGGTATTAGTGTAAGCCTGAATGCTTCGCCGTCTCCTTGCACGAGACGAGGTGTAGGGTGGTAAAATTGTCCTTTTTGACCAAATATTCACTTGAATTGTCCACACATACAGAAACAATTTCATCTGACTAAATGAACAAAATAAATAATCTGAAAAAAGCAACAAAAGGTCATATCAGAATTTTTTCCATTTGAAATTTCCATTTTTCCTCCATTCCAGCAAACATGAATCTTTACAGTTTTTGTCTAAAAACATTTATATATAGGTTTTAATTTTTTTTTTAAAGAATGCATTTTGAATTGTATTCTGATAATTGTCCTTACTAACCTAAAAAAATACTTGTAGCACCATATTAAATATTAGTGTTAATTACATTTAAAATAATAAGACTCAAAGCTCATTTTTGGGGGAAAATAATGGTTTGTGTAATACCAACTTGCCTTAATTTTATTTCCAAGTCTCACTAAGATATCCACAAGCAACTTACCTTTGTGATATATTCATGTTTTACACTCCCTTCCCTTCTTCTTTCATCACATCCCTCCTAACTCCTCACCTCCACCCCCAACTGCTTCTCCTGCTGAAGACCCTTTTGCTACAACCGAGGGGAGTGCAGATATTTCTACAGGGCTGGACCTGTTTGCTATGAAACCCACTGACACGGGTGCCACCGCCATCACCCCGCCTACCTCTAGTGAGGAGCCGCCCATCGCTACCCCTGTCGCCGCCCCCGCTGCTGCCCCCACCCCTTCTATCACCGCCACAAATATCACCACAGACACCACCACCACAGAGTCTGCAGCTGCTCCGACTCTAGATCTCTTTGGTGGTAAAGTCCTCTCGCTTTCATTAAGCTCTCCCCATCACTCTGCATTATGATGATGATGATAATAATATTGTTTGAATTGTTTGCGCTTGCTCTTGAGGTCATTAATGATGATGTTGGTGAAACTAGATCATCAGTCCTTTTCACTCAAATTTCTACACAGTGACCCCTATATACTATTATTATTGTAGTTTTTCAGTGATATTTCATTGCTTTGAGCCTGATCTTGTTGAAGTGAGTTAAGGAGCTTCTTTTTGACGAAATGATTGCTTTGTTGTCATCTTTTGGCACTTTGCAATCATTAATCTTTGCCATTTACTACCTTTAGCCATGAATAAGGGGACACTGTGTATATATTTTTCATCATATCTTTCCTTAAACCATCGGACTAAGCACCTTGATCAAGCATGAGAAGCAAAAGCAAAAAAAAATAATTCATATTAATTGCCTGTTTTGTTTTGGCCAATTGTTTAATAATTTTTTTATAGTCATTCCTATCTGTTGATCATCAAGTATAACTCTGCTTGCTGTGATTAGTAACTAAACAAAACACAGAAACCTCTAACATTTAGCCTAACCTCACGCATGTACAAAACAAATCTGATAAAAATAGCTGGCAACAAGTCATGAATAGTTTGTACATTTTGCACTTTAAGTAAAAGATTGCGTAGTTTCCAAAACTGAGCTGAAATACACCAAAAAAATGATGCTTTAAATTCCAGGTCAATATATTGAATAGAATTTGAACTCAAACTTGGGAAGTATAATCAAGTCCATCACAACATCTTTAAACAAATATGAAGCTTTTGCAATTTTTCCTTCGGATCGTAATCTGACATTTATCCACTATATTTCTTCTACTGTACATTGCATTGAATATCCTTTGACCTCTCTCTGCTTTCCTTCATCTCTCTAGTTAACTCCTCATTGTCTTTGCACTGGACTTGAAATCTCAATGTACATACTATGATTGTGTGTCCTAGATGTGCTTGATGCTATGCCTGAGCAAAGTCCCACCACCGAATCTAAAGCCGCCACCACTCCTAACGTAGACCTTTTTGGTTCAGGTACAAGAGCTAAAACCCCATGTATCTGTGTGTGAAACCTGCTCACTTGTTCTGGTTACCATATATCCACACCTCAGTCAAATAATCCATTCCTACTGCATATTTTGGTTTATCCAAGTGATATGAGAGCTGTGCATGAAAACCACAAGCATTGTGTTCCCCCCAGAGGCTGCTTACTTACCTGAGCTGTTTCTACTCGCAAGGCTAATACGTTTCTTTGCTCCCCAACCTCCACCATTTTCTTCTTTCTCACACTCTGCCTCTTGCTTGCGTTGGTCGATTAGACCTCCCTGCTGTTTCACGCGGCCCTTCTCCTTTGCCTGAGCCGGCTCCATCTGGAGACATTGTCACTGGTGAGTTAAGGTGCATTACTTTTATGGCTTTGCTTCGCTCTTCTACATTTTCATGAAGGGTGTAGCAAGCCTCCACTCGTCGACACCAGCCCTCTTTTTCTAAGAAGTGGTAAAAATGCATGAAGGTCTCCTTTCTTCCTTTGCTTCCTTTGCTATAGAATGTTATCCCAATACTTTTGCATTAGCAGAAAACATTCCTTTATATCAATGTGCCATTATCTACTTCTCCTTCCTTGTTAATCTTCCTATTTCAACCTGTTATCGTTATCAGAACCTGTTCCAGCTTCTGATGCAGCTCAGGTTGTTTCTCCAACACCTGCTCCTGTTGATGATACTGCCATTGAGGCCTCCTCTCCACCTAAAGAGGAGCCAACCCCAGTTATTGACCTACTAGGTATTTAGAAAATCTTACACCTGATATTCTAGCGCAGTTGTCGGGAACCTTTTTGACAAAGAGGGCCATAAACAATTCATATTTTCAAATATTATTACTTGAGAGCCATACTCAGAATTTAAAAGTAAAAATACATGAAAATGTGAGCATTTATTATTCATTTCACCACTTTAAAAGTAAAAAAAAGTGAATTATTTTGCCAATATTATTTTACTGTCGCTAATCAATGAGTATCAATGAGAGAATGCATGCAGAAGAGTTTAATTCCGACGTGTTGCTCCCATTGGGATTCTTACCCTAACCTCTCACCAGTGGTTCCCATATTTTACCACAGTTCGCGGAGAGCCATATAAACCTATCAAAAGAGCCACATATGGCTCCCGAGCCATAGTTTTCCTACCCCTTGTTCTAACGTCATCGGTTTGATGTAACACAATTACTATATTGTTTGTTTATCTAAATCACTACTTTTTCTATATCGTAAAGTTTTTAGTCCTTTACAATACAAGTCATTATTTGTTTAAATTATAGTTTAACTTTATTTCTATACACTTGGGGATTTTGTTCCACCCATAAACTTACAAATTAGTCATTATAAATGTATACAATTATGTACTTGTTATTTTATTTAAAGATTTTTCCACATGTAATGAATTTTAGAGAAAACATTCCTCTGTATTAATGTTCCATCTCTTTCTCCTTCCTTGTCAATTTTCCTATTGCTTTTAGCAACTTATATAGTTTATATATTAACTTGCATCCTTTGTTTAATTGTGGATAACCCTTCAGACTCCTTCAGTGGCACTGTGAAGGACACGCAGAGCTCTGCACCTGTGGAACCTGGTGGAGACCTGTTGGGAGGTAGAAATCTTTAGCGTTACAGTGCAAACGTATTTGTTTCAGAGATAGCGTGTTGGCCTCACAGCTCTGGGGACCTGGGTTCAAATCCAGGTTGGTCCACCTGTGTGGAATCTGTCCCCCTAACCCTAACCCACTTTCCAAAAGCACGCATGGTAGGCTGATTTGACAATCTAAATTGCCCCTAGGTATGAGTATGAGCATGAATGGTTGTCTGTCTCCACGTCCCGTGGGACCGGCTGGCTACTGATTCATTTTTTTGTCATTTCCTCATAATGCTTGATGACTTTTTTAATGATATTAGTGGCCCGAAGTCAGCTCGGATAGGCTCCAGCACCCCCCACGACCCTAATGAGGATAAAGCGGTTCAGAAAATTAATGAAATGAATGAACCAAAGACTACATACACACTATATTTACACCGGCAACTGAACATCTTGTCATTTATACATGTATTGCATATATTATCAATGTTAAGTTACTTGTTAAATATATTCAATTCACCCACCTTTATAATTGATTAATGTTTATTGACTTATTATTTAAAATACATACTTTATATCACCCAATTTGTTGGTATTGTTATATTCTCTTTCCATTTGGTGCTGGGTTTTTTGTTGTTCTTTAAAGCATTACAACAATACAAAATGCTGTGTAATGCAATTATGCAATTCCCATTATGTGTGAGCATTAATCTTTTTGACTTAAAACAAATTAATGTATAGTTATTTTGACTAGACAAAGTTAGTATCTTTGCTTTGTGTTTAGAAATACAGATATTTCTTTATATAGAGTAGCTCCGATACCATTAAGTCATGACTACTATGTCATATTATTTATTGATTATTTGTGTACTTATTGGTGAAGCTTTAAATCATACTTATGTAATGACAATAAAAGTAGTCAATTCAAATCAGTCTTATTTTCCTTTGCTCAGACATCATGGCTCCCACCCTGGCCCCGGCCTTGGCCCCAGCTCCAATGCAAAATGATCTTCTTGAGTCAGGATTTGAAGCACTCGGTTCACTTCCCTCTCCGACGCCCCCTGTGCCAGCCGTGCCAATGTTACCAGCCACAACTCAAGCTGCAAAGACCACAACGGCGCCATCTGGTAGCTTTGATGCTTCAAGTGAGTTGCATTCAATTCATGTGACGTAAACCTTTCAAATCACCTAAACATTATCATTTCCTAAATGTGTCGTAAATCTAAAGGTAGCGATTGAGGCATTTGCCCCAAAAAGGCTGCTTGTATTATTGCTCAAATCTTGTCTTGTGCATGGATAACAACACTATATAACAACACGCTTCTATGACTGTTGCTGAGTGCTTATATTTACACCTTGCCTCTGTCTCAATGATTGATCTGATTTCTGTCCTATCTCTTAAGCACATTGTGCTGTGCTTTCTTCTGCCTTACACATGCTCTCTTATGTTTCACCACCATCCCCAACTTCATCTTTCTCTCGTTCCTCTCTGCTGATTTCCTTTTGCTTGCTTCTTCTAATATGTAATTGGTGAGTTGAACACCACAGTGCATTGCAGCATGTGCACTTTTTCCAAGTCTGCCTCACATTTAAGGATTTTTTTGCATGTTTTAAATGTAATCACAATCTTTAGTTGTTGTCTCCAGCATGTGGCATAATATTCGCTTTTTTAGAATCACCTCAAGTGGGATTTTTTTTGTCCACATGCCATCATACTGTTGATGTAGTTTATAGTGCCATTGCATGGTAGTAGTAGTTTATGAAATGATTTTGGAACCATACTGTACAAAGTAATTCACATTTTGTTTACATGTTATCCAGATCAGAGTCCCTCTGCTAATGCACTTGTAAAAAATGTGGATTAGATGACAATACGCTATAAGTATTACTCTTGCAATATGCTGTTTCTTTTAGAATAAAGTATCGTTTTTCGCCCCTGACAGTAAAGATTTAGGCAAAACAATGTTCCACATAAAAAAAAAACATGGTGACACCTAGTTTCAAATTAGCACTCTATTTAAAAATAAACAGAAATAGCTTGGCATGTACAATTGTACATGTTGCCAATTAGTACTGTTTTCTATCTCTTTATTAAAATATGGATCAATCCATCTGGCTTTATATTTTACTAACATTCCTGTTGCTGCTGGATTGTTTCCCTGTTTTAATACTGCCTGGATTTGCATTTGCCCACTGCCTGCTTTCTAGTAATATTTAGGATTATCATCCTTGTAATCCGCACTGGATTTTTGATGTGACACCTTTCCCACTCTCTCTTCAAGTGTTTGATGGATTAGGTGATTTACTGATGCCCGCAGTAACGCCGCAGAGCACCGGGGGAAGTACAACAGGAAGTGCAGCAGGGAACATTGGCAGCACTGTGACAGTTGAAAACATTTCAGCTGTTCCGCCTGCAACCCCACCACCTACCAAAACCATTGGGGGGGATCTTGACTCTTCATTGGCGAACCTGGTTGGAGGTATTTGTAGTGTAGGGTTTCACTATCAATGAGATTAATGGAAAAAATAATTGTTGCTGTTCTTTCTTACTTTGTTCTAGACCTAGGTGTGAAGAAAAAGTAAGTAATCTGTCTATATTACATTCCTAATTGCTTTTTTTGTGTGGTTTGCATTATTTGCTATTGTATATTCAATTTGTAACAATGTATCTGGTTCCATCATTTTATTGAATTTTAATTGTGATGCATGTTAGATGGTGGGTTGTTTAAGTAATTCATTAGGCTATCTAATAATAATAATCATGTAGGGACCCACAGAGTGAGAGGAAGTTGACTGGAGGTGCCAATTGGACCCCTCATGTGGCCCCCACAAGCTGGACAACCCCAGGGGCCCCCATGGTAAGAAAAAACAATGACTAGACTTTACAGCAAGGGTGTCAAACTCAGGTTGGTTCACGGGCCGCTTTAACTTGATTTCACGTGGGCCGGGCCGTTTTGGATATAATACTTAGATTTTTTAGGCCCTGAATATTCAGTTTTTTAAAGATCTAAAACAATGTTTATTTTAGCTTTTTTTAAATATAAATATATATATATATATATATATATATATATATATATATATATATATATATATATATATATATATATATATATATATATATATATATATATATATATATATATATATATATATATATATATATATATATATATATATATATATATATATATATATATATATATATATATATATATATATATATATATATATATATATATATATATATATATATATATATATATATATATATATATATATATATATATATATATATATATATATATATATATATTTGAGTTTACAAAATGATTTTTGAACTAAAAACAAAAAATTGATTGAAAAAAATGACAATTATTGTATAAAAGAAGGGAAAATCAGGAAATATAATATGCATCGATACTCTTCATTTTAATTTGATCCTAAAACAGAATGTCGGCACTCATTTTTCACATTTACTTTCCCCGGGCCACTCAAAATGATGTGACGGGCCAGATTTGGCCCCCGGGCCGCCACTTTGACACCCGTGCTCTACAGTAAAACCTCATATCTCACCAAAACGTGTAGGGGACAAGCAAACTACGTACATCTGTTCATTTATTATACAAAATTACATTGAGTAATTTGGTGAACTACTTTCAGGCTGGTGGAGCAACACCACCGGGTGGAGCAATCATGCCACCTATGAATGCACAGTCTGGTTTTGGTATGGTAAGTGCACACAGTTGTGTTAAGAAAATGGTTCTGGTGAAAGAAAGACTGGTTCAAATCCCACACTGAAAGTAAAACTAAAAAAAGGTTAAGAAAAAATAGGTTTAGTTTGTTTTGTAGTTTTTTTCAGTTACATTAGCATTAATAAATTGTAACCTCCTCTATACAACTTAAATATCTTTTTAAAAATGTATTTAATAATTGCACATTCTTGTAGCAAGAAGAATAATTACAACTATTTGAAATTTAAACTGAGTCTTTTTAAAATTATTGGGCAAAAGTAAATTGTTCTTTAAAAAAAAAATACTGAACAATTACTTCAATGTTGTAAGTACTGCATTTCTATATCGTTACATCCCAATAATGGTATTTTTTATCCAAGGGACATCTGCAGTACAAATGCTGTGTTATACACTAAATACACAGACTGTCTATTCAACAAGGTCTGCAATAAATGAATTGGGCTTCTCAACTTTTTGTCTATGTGCTTGGTTTTCTTTATTTTTAGCCTCTTGGTTTTTACTATACGAAATGTATAAACTGTGTTCAGGCTGCTGCAGGAGGGGCAGGAGCTCCCATGATGCAACCCATGATGGGTCAACCAATAATGAGTCAATCCATGATAAGACCTCCCTTTGCTGGCATGGTCGGAGCTGCACCCGGAGGAGGAGCAGTGCCCGGAGCTCCGGTAACAACATACCCAAATGCCTTGAAATTATAAAAGTCAAATGAATAATTGGATTTCTGAACAATTAAAATGAAATCATCATAAAACCTTTATTAACAGTACTGGCATTGTAATGTATATAACATTTAAATATTCAGCACAGTCATGTTACATTGATAACTTTGGTTACTAACTTTATTAGGAGGCTTATTTTTGGATTGTAGAGAATCCTCAAAAAATCCCCAAATTATGAAATACAGGTTCACTAATTTGATATTCATGTTAATTCTTTTCTTGCCATTGACAGCAAAGGATGTAACAGTCATTTTTGTTAGTGGTGGTGGTTTTTAAACGTGTCCTGTTCAGTCCTTTGAATCTAAATGACCTGAAATTAAAATATAATGCAGGGGAGTTTAGAATACCTTTTTGAGGTTGTTTAAATTGTGTTTTTTTGATAATAATATGCAACTAGAAAGTGGGCAGAGATGGAGAAATGCAAGGAGGAATTTATTTGAATACCGTATTTATTCGAGTATAAGGTACAAAATGTTGTACCAAAAAACTGAAGCAAAGTTCATGTTATACACGAATCCCGGTGAAACACTGCCCTGTGCCGGTGAAAAAGTATTACTGTAATTAAAATGACTGGAGTGTCACTTTAAAGCAGGGGTGACCAAACCGGTCCTCGGGGGCCGCTGTGGGTGCAGGTTTTTGTTCAAACCAATCCAGCACAGACACTTTGACCAATGAGATTTCTGCAAAAAAACAAGAAGCACCTGACTGCAATCCACTGATTGCACTTGTAGGATTCCAGATTGGTGAAAAGGTGTCCTCTGGATTGAAATGAAAACTCGCATGCCCTACGGCCCTTTGTGGAAAAGTTTGGACACCCGTGCTTTCTTTAAAGCCTCAAGGGCTGCAGTGGGGGCAGGTTTTCATTTCAACCAAAAAGGAGAATACCTTTTCACAAATCTGGTGTCTTAACAGTTTAATCAGTTGATTGCCGACAGGTGCTGCTGGTTTTAGAAAAAAAACGAGTTGGTTAAACTGTCTGTGCTGGATCAGCTGAACAAAAACATGCACCCACTCCAGCTTTTAGCGGAATAGTTTGGACACCTCTACCTAAAAGCAACAGTTACCTTATGATGGCTTTAAATTCATAATGCGGTGAGCCCAGAAAGCCTAATGTTAAACATTTTTAGGTGTTGGGAGAATAATGTTACCCTTCATGGCGAGTCAATTTAAAGATATTGATTTATAGATTTATAGATTGTTTTCTTTTCTCACAGCTTTCTTCTGCACCCGCAAGCCAGAGTCCCAAAAAGCCCAAGGATCCTCTGGCAGAGCTTGACCTTAAGGACTTCTTATAACACACATAATGAAAGGTATGGTGTGAACTCTTTATTTTGCAGACACATATTACGACACTAACATTTTCAAGATAAAGCAACATAAGGAATTTATATAGTTCAATTTTAATCTTGTAAATATTATGACTTTTCTTCTTGGACTATAAAAATGTATGACTGCTTGTCATTTTCCACGGCACACCTGTCCACCCCTCACGACACACCAGTGGTTGGAAATCATTAGCTTTGAGCAGACATGGGCAAACTACGGCCCGCGGGCCACATCCGCCCTGCGAGGCGTTGTCCAAGTGTGTTTTTTTTCCCCAAGATGGCGCCATCACGCGGAAGCCAGTGGCATTATCTCTGTCCACTCTTATTTGTTTTTCGTGTTTTACAGCCCCTCTATCTTTTAAAATTACATTTTAATGTCTTAATACATTCCTTTTTACTTTACTTTGTACATTTTACTTTAATGATGATTATTTATGTCGATATTTTAGTGTTTTTTTTTCTGTTTATGTTTCATATGTACTGTTAACGAATGCAGTTTTTTATTTGTATCGTATCTTGTGCTGACCCGGCCCATCTGTCAAATTTTTCAAGTCAATGTGGCCCCCGGGCCGAAAAGTTTGCCCACCCCTGGCTTAGAGTCACTGTCTGAACGCCCTATCGCAAGCAATCTGTACGATGTAGTCCATTTCGGAGAACAAAGCTCAATATTACTAGAATATTTGTTTTAGTAAAATAATGACAGTAGACATCGCACTTGTCGTTGTAGATTTTTTTCCTCGCCAGAGTCAGATGCTCCCATCGTCTCTCCCCCTGCGTCTGTCAAGATTTGAGGACGCCCTATCATTCTCTTTTGTCTGCTACTTGACGTGATTGAAGCTCCTCCATCCACTTCCTGTTTCCTTCTCCTGTGTGATGTTGTAGCACAAGCTGTTAAAGTGAACCATAGCGGATAATAAACAGTATGTATATGAATATATATGAGAAAAGAAGTCCAAGTGCGTGCTCATGTAGATGTTTTAATCTTTTTCGTCCTCAAGCAAAACTTCACATGAAACCCTGAAAATGTTCTCGAGTGCAAGTAAAAAAGGTGAATGTGCATTGGTTTAATTCTTGTGTTTAATGATGGTTGTACTTTGGTGATTTGAGTGCCACACAGTGTTGGGCCTTGCCTCTTTGGAAAAGGGGAGGAGCTCCTCTTTGTTGTACTACTACTAATCCAATTGGACAAGAGCATCAATGAATCCCTGTAGTTTGAGAATTCTGTTGTCTTGTTTACAGAAAGGCAAGATCTTAATTGATGTACATAGACTCCTTTGGTGATTAAAACAATTACTATACGTCTTTATTCTGTACTGTAATGTATGTCTGTTGAAAAGAAGTATCAACGTGATCTGTCATGAAATTGTAAGGAACCGTGTGAGTGTCATTCTGTCATCATTTAAGATAATAAGAAAATGATCTAATATTGTATTGTATGAAACAAGGTGTGTGGGCTTTTTGAGGTATTAGAACATAAATTTTGTGTTTCTTTTTATTTGTGGTTTATTTTTTGTGTTACTAATTTTAGTCAGGAGTCATTTATTTCTTAAATCATGTACTGTTGATGAAAATATTTTGCCGGTAGTGAGTTCCCTCTCAATAAAACAGTTCTACTTTTTCATGTATGCATAATAAAATCACTAGCTAATAATTCAGAGAAATACTTTGACATGATAGATTTAAAACTGAATATGGTTTGCAAATGGGATGGCATTTATTAAATGCATTTTCCCCTTTCTCGTCAATATTCGGTCTTTCCCTTGAAAGCAGTTGATGATGACGCTTGACTAACATATTGACCCACATTGTTATCCTTCATTTTTAAATTTCATGGGCGCTTTGAGTGTTTGTGTGTTCATATGAATTTGAACTGTTTGCAGAAGTACAGTAATACATCTCTGGCTTTTGAGCGGATTGTATAAAGCGTAAGGTTGTACAAAAAGGATCGGTTTCAGATTTAACATTTTCATGCACTGAGTTACAAGAGTTTTATTTTTGTTTATTTTGTGTATTGCTTCCCTTCCCAGTGCATGTAAGCCCTTTGCAATGCAATAAACTAAATGACAGATTTAATTGTTGTTATAGTACGCGTCATTTCTCTCATCTGTCATATTAACCTTTTGTATTTTGTCATTATCAAAATAGAACTGCTTCAGCAAGTTTGTAGGTGGTATTTTTGCTGATTTTTTTTTTCTTCATAAACTTTCTCCTAAACTACTACTAAAATAATATTTTATTTTTGATGCTACTTACAGTGACAATAGCTCTTCAATTGAAAATAAATGACCTGTGCAGTATGATGGTAAAGTGAAAATGATGGAAAATTGAAGAATTTCTGAGCAGGTTATTGAGAACTTTATTAAAGGGCAGGAAATGCTTCTGTAAATTTTTGAGAGTGATTGGATCATTGACTGAATATTCAGGAGGCAAAGATGGTTCTGTGGGATGTTTTTGGCGCACAAGGAACATGGTGATGGTCAGTTGTGAATGCTAGTCCCAAATTTGATGAACTCTGAACACGTAAAAAATCCAAATTCTTCCTCCTCTTTTTTTCTTTTAAGTTGAATGAAGGGTCTTTGCCATCCTCTTTCTACGTTTCAGTGCGAATTTTAACATTTTTATCATGCACTGAAGCTGAAAACTATGAGGCGCTCTTTGTCGCGGGTTAACTAAAGATTTAGTTATACTCACGAATACACATGCACCATTAAAATCAGAAGATTCGTATTTATTAGTTTTTACAAAATGTGTTTTTGGAACATTAAAAAACATTTTACTTCATGTTACATTTTCTTTGTATAGAACAATATTCTGACATATGCGGTCAAATTAAACCCTCTGCATGATGAAAAATAATTAAATAATTAAGTATATTATTGAAATGTTAAATCCAATCTTGGCACAAAAGCCTCAAATTCATAGTTACAGTAGTAAGCTCCCTTTTCCCTAGGAATAAAAAGCTTAGTTTGATAAATAAACACCATGTCTTCTATAGCACCAATATAATTATGTGCACACCAATGAAACCATGTCAACACATTGAATAAAATAGAAACGATGGTGGGACTATTTCAACGCAAGGTTCATTAGAACCATCTCTACTGAGACAGAAAGTGATAGAATGCTACATACATACAAAACACCAATTTACTAGAAGTTCCTCATTCATGTATTGATTATTTTCTAATCTGTTGGGTTTTTTTTAAATATACTTTATCTCACATAACTGTTTTACTGGGTCAAGTCATTTAGCTGATCACAATCCATTAATATGAAAATGAAGCCTCAATAAAAACAACCAAACAAAAATAACACCTTTAGACAATTTAGACACAATTCTTGAATTTTTTCTCTAAAAATCGAATGCAAAACTGCAGATCGGAATAATCCGTAAACACGTTTTTCTCGGTTGTTCTTTTTTCTCTCCTTTTTTAGCAAATAAATTAAAAAGCCACAGTTCTCTTTGATGTGCTATCGAGTTCCTGTTGTTGTCAACATTGAGTCTGTATGGCTGTTCGTAGATGAATGTGGTGGGAGGCACAGGCAAGAAGCGGGACGGGCACCGGATTGCTTTGCTTTCTTTCTGTGGGGACCTTGTTAGTGTCCTCTTGTGTTTTCTTAGGACACTTGACACTGACTTGAGTCCCCATGAACCCAATAGCAGATTTGGGCATACTTGAGAGGCGTTATCCTTACTGCAACATTGTAATCCTGCTGCAGCCCGTCACCATTAACATCCACCCACTGATGGCCAGAGAACACCCCGATGATCTTTCTCTTCCACTTCTTCTTGCCTGGCTCTTTGAGACGGATGTATACGCCAGAACCGCTTGAGCCAGGTTTGGCGTCGCAATACTGGTATAACAAATCTTTGGATTCCTTGGATACAGAGCAGAACCTGTAAACGAGGTTCCCCGGTCGGTCATCATCAAAACCAGAGAAGTGAATTCTTCCTGCGGGGAGCTTCTTGACCGAAGGAATCACACCCAGGTCCATGTGCTTGACTTTAGGGGCTCGCTTCAGTTCCAGAACCGCATAGTCGTAATCTGCAGTCAGTCCATCAGACACACCTTTAAACCAACCTTTAGGAACTTGGGTTTTCTTGACTCTTGTCCACCGAAAGGAAGGTTTCTCCTCTACTGCGCTGCGACGACTTCGGCTCTTTCTACCCTTTCCTTCCTTACCATTTCGACTCGATCCTTTCTCCTCCATTTGCTTGACTTCTTTAGCGCCGTCTCCTTTTCTCTTTTTGCCTTTCCCTCGCCCTCCTCTTCCTTTGCCACCTTTCCCTTTTCTCGATTTCTCCTTCAGTATACCAACGCGAAGCTTCTGGACGCCATCCAAGTAATCCTTTCCATCATGGATGCAATGGGCAGCGGTCAATACGTGTTTGGGAGACACCAGAACTCCTGAACATCCCGTGGAGATTTTGACTGTGGTGGAAAAGGGATATTTAGTGGAGAACTGCTTGTCGGCAATAGTAAAACGGGTGTCTGTGCCATACACCTCTCTTTTGTGACGGGACCGAGAGGACTCATTTCTGGACCAATTCGACACCTGTCCGAGACCTTGCACGGACACCGAAGTGTATGTGCGTGTGCCATTCTCATAAACTGTCTCGTAGGACAGGAACTGCTCCAGTTCCTCCAGGGAGGGCAACGGGAGACTGCGCTGGCACTCGATCCCGCATGTTCCGTTCACCTCGACTTTGGGGTGAGCTGAGAAGTTGGGACTGCTCAGAGGTAGCGTGCGCCTTTTCCTTACCAAAGGCAAATTCCATTGAGGCCAAGTGTACTCGTCATCAACTGATGCTGTCAGCTCAGTAGCGACAGCGGCCAGAACCAATATCGTCACTGGGAAGAGGACACGAAGGTGTATAGGGCCCATTTTTAGTTGGGCCTGGCTCTGAAAAATAAATATTGAGAGAAATGGTAAGTGTTAATAGCCACTCGATGCTTATTTCTTCTGACTTCCGTGCGGACAATGAACGTTCATTTCTGCGTGCATTGAATGAACGTTGAGCGCCACTGATGTAACTGAAATATATAGTGCCTTGCAAACTTTTCAATGTTTCGCCACGTTTTAAACTTTTTTAATAAATACAAAACTGAAAAGTGGGACGTTAAAATGAAAAGAACATCATAAAGAGCAACTAACACACCAAGTAGGTCCGATATACTGTTGTTGAGAAGTTTAAAGGCAGATATGGATACAGTCAAATCTCATTAGTGAACAAAAAGATTTCCCAAGCTGTAAACATTTAAAGGAATACTGCAAGCAATCATATTGAAATGGAAGGAGTATCAGACCACTGCAAATCTACCAAGGCCGCAAGACCGCAGAATTGTTTCATTCTTCATTGTACTTATGATTTTATAAATTTAATTGTTACTTTAACACAGCAGGTTTAAAACATTGCTATTTTTTTCTGATACGTCGAGATTTTCAACTTTTCTTTTCTCTAATATAATGGTTATTTTTCTGAAATCTCATCATAAAAGGATGAATAGGTCATGATATTGAATTGCTTTGGATAGATACGCATGTCACATTTAATATGTCTATGTATAGTGCTCCTATTATTTTATCATCATCTTCATATTATTAATTTTATTTGTGGTCGTCAGCAGTATGATGACATCATCATGTTACAATAAAGACAAGATACATTGTCGTTCTTCCAGATCAGTGTACATTTAATATCTATCCTGGTAGGTTCAGGGGCCACCCAGTGGCATAGTGTTTTTTCCACCTGACTTTGGTATGGCTAGCCGGTGTCTGATTCCCACTCGGTGGTGGTCTGATTGTTGGTGTGAATGGTTGTCTGCCTTCCTCTGTACACCATACAACTTGCGGGTGACCAGGCTAGGCTGTAGTGTACCTTTCGCCCAAACGCATCTGGAATTGACTTCAGGTTTTTGCGAGCCTGACAAGAACAAGCGGTGTTGAAAATATTAAATCAATGAATTATCGGTTAGGGGAGTCGCGGTAGAAGAATGGTATGGGACCTTACTTTTTTATGATCAAGGGGTTTAATTCTGGCCTTCGGCCTTCATGTGTGCATGTTTTCCCCACTTCTACGTGGGTTTTCCCAGGGTACCCCCTCCCACATCCCGAAATCATGCATGATATGCTGATTGAACACCCCAAATTGTCTGTAGTGTATGTGCGTGAATGGTTGTTTTGTCTTGCTATACCCTGATATTATCTGGCAACTAATTTAGGTTGTGATATGCTCCATCACCCCCACGACCCCATGTGAGGAAAATGAATGAATGGTTTAGGTTAGGTTTAGTGTGTCCGTCCACACTAAACAACTCAAAAAGCAGCCCCTTGTCTGGCCTGATGAGGGCAGTGTGTACTAGAGTTCTACACTGATTTTTTTCCAGAGGAAATTTGGTGGTTCAAGCACACCACTATCAGTTGTCCAGGTTTTTCTGCAAGGCTGCAATAAATGATTGGGTAGCGTTATTCATAGTCTATGGAGACACGGGCGACTTGCTAAGTTGTTGCATCAGCTTTATGGACAAGAGATTTATATGCAATTTGACTCACAGCTGTGGTTAAAATTGAGGTAAGGATGAACCATAATTCTGAGAATGAGCTCAACATTGGCTTGAAGGTTTGCCACAATGGTAAACCTTATGACCACGTCTGGTTTCCTCAGTACCACTCTTCTCCTGTGTCAGTAAACGACATCACACGTGTACCATATGTTTTATGTCAGGGCATCGATACAACCCTGACAACCTATGAAAGAAAAAGCGGCTTTGGATTCATGTTAGCCTAATACTTTTAACTCTATGTATAAGGGTTTTTACTCTAGGGTTGGAAAATTCCAACCATATCGTGATCTATGCTGTGGTCAGGCAGACAACTTTCAAACTCATGAGAGAAAGTCATTTTGGATGCCACTCCAGACAATCTGATATCTGCACTTTCCAGCTGGAGGATAAACCTCCGGTGGTGTGCGGTGTGGTGTGGCTTGGGGTGGGTTGGACCTGGTGGCTGCCAAAACCACATTCCGTTCCAATTATATGGAAATGCAGTATTACCTTGAGCTGCAACTCTGCATCTGTGCTTTAATGGTCATTGATTAGTTGAAAAGAATCTGCTGTCCAAAACTTACTTCCAGTCTGGAGTGCAGAAACTAATTTGTTTGAATTTTCTACATTACACAAACTAAAAATCTAATTAACCCAACAAAATTGACCTTAACCATAATATTAGCTGTAATGATATGGGTTGAAGTAATATTTTGTTTAATAAGTTGGTGAACTTTTTACATTAACTTTATTATTATTTGGCCAGGTCCTCCAAAAATGCAAAAAAAAAAATAATAACTTTAAGACTTGGCTGATGGGAAACACTCAGGTTTCCTTTAAAGAAGAAGCCAAGAAAATGAGCCAATTAAAAAAAAACATTAAAAAATGAAACTTCAGACAGTTGCACAACAGTCCTAATAATTGAAACAAAATGACCTTTGGTGTCTTTTCAACTTACATGTTCTCTGCCAGATTTAAACATCACACAAATACTGGAAAGTCTACAATTACTCTTCAGAGTGGAAAGAGATTGATGTACTGCTTTCATGGCTCTTACTCACACAAAACCCTCACTTTTTAGGTCAATTATTTTCCGCCCAAGTAAGATGAGCAACTTTGAGTAAATTAAACATATTAGAATTAGATGAAGTGTAGTCCTCTTGATTATAATGTAATTCAAAACAAGAAATTTGTACATTTATTTAAAAGTACACTTTTTAGGACTCCATAGATTGAATCTCTCTTGTAAGAACTATAGCCTATATCCAAAAGCAATTAAATCTATTGGAAGTATGTGAAAGTATCTCAAATGTGGGAATATTAAACCAATAAACACTACAAGAAATGAGAAAAAATAAGCCGTTAAGCATACCTGCTTGCATCCGTTAGATGGAAATGTCAAATCCGCAGTAGCTTGTTAGTTCTTCCTGAAAAATACACAAAGGGTGCCCTTTGGAAAAATAGTAGTTGTTACTTCATTCCAGGCGTAGTGGCATCAGTAGGGCGACAGCTCCTCTACTCATTGCTCCTCCTCCTAAGTGGCAGCAGAAAAGGTTGAAAGCACTTGATGCTGAGGAAAGAGGCAGAGAGGTAGGGGAGGCAAAACCAAATCTGAAAAGACTCTCCCCTCTCTGGTGACAAAGCCTTCTGCTAACATATGGGTGGAGCTAGAGCAAGTGGTCCAAGCAAGTCAATGTGTTGTATTCTACAAGAGCCACATAGAACAAGAGTTGTGATGGTGTGCAGGCTGCAATGAAAGACACGATAGGAGCATAATCAAGCACCATTCTGTCTTTGGGACTGAGAATTTGTTACATTGCGTTCAGCATGAGGGGTGGGGGTGTCCTAGTGTTTCGGGATTCCTACATTCTCAATATCTGCAACACATTGTCAACTAAATGGAGAGATACAATTATTATTCAGCCTTTAGACTTGAACACCTCCACCGGAGTGTAAGTTTGCACAAATATCGAATTTATTTTTTATCTAATGAAATACTTCTAACATATAATGTGAAGTGGGGCAAATTCCCATGTAGGAAAATGAAGCCTAGGAAATATTTCCAAACCGGAGGATGGGTAAAAAGCAGAGTGATTGCCCGAACTTTATGTTGACACAATTACGTCATGAAAATTGTAGGGAGGGAAATTCTCCTTTTTACTCGTGATTTTTATTTTTACTCAACAATGTTCACAATTTCTTGGAGCTGATGTTCTGAACACTTTATGAGTGACAAATGTGAGGTAAATATCCCATAAATGTGCAGAGGCAGCTAATGTTATGGGTAAATAAACCCAGAATTCTATTATTTATCTATTCATTAACCTTGATTTTTCTTTCATTTGAAAAATATCAATCTAATATTACTTTAATACTTGTTAGAAATAATGTTACTTTTCTAATGGACTTATTGTTGCCTGAATAGCATGTTGCTGTGCAACGATTACGCTATATACTGTAAATTCTAACATAATGTAATCTCTAAAAACTCACTGAAAAATCAGGTACTAAAAGATGCCACTTAATAGGCATAGGGTTACTATGGCTGAAAGTTGTAAAGCATACAAAAGTGGTCACCGGCCCAAAGACTTGCGAGCATAGAAACAAACAACCATTGACACAATAACTTAAACCAAACCAACACAAATAGTAAAAAGCCCAAGCAAGCACAGTGAATGCATGCAAAGCAAGATTCAGAACCCAAAAAATAGAAACTCTCAAGATGGTGTATGAATAATGGCAACTTGCTGTCCTCTAGACCAACATTTAGGAGCTATCATCCTTAGTATGGGTGGTTATACATACCAACTAACATTGCTCATGAAAGAAAAGGCGTTGTCTATTTAGTGCGGGTGCTTGTTCTTTTCCTTTTCCCATCAGATTCAGCTCCTGCTACTATATAAAGAAATATGTGGGTATGTAGCCTCAATTTATTTATGTAATTCTAACTTATGTGATGGTTCATGTGGACATGGGGCCAGGTGCACCTAAATGGTTGGTGTGAGGTGTCTTCCAAATTTGTACTGCTAGTTCAGCTGGAAAAAGTACCTAACGGGATTTCACAAGAGGAACCTCATACAGTATGTAAAGTTTGGCCGACATATTGGTTTATCTCCATTGCCTCAATCTGTAGCACTTGTGATTTTGATCTTTGCACCATATTTGTTTACAAGTACTGTTACAATGAGATTTTTTTTAAAGTGGCGGCCTGCAAATATTGAGCAGCATTACGTGTTTCATCTGGCATGAGACAAAATTAGACTCCTATGATGTCATTTTTGTTCAAATCTGAACTACTCTATACTGTACAAACCCCTACTTGAAAGCATACTTCCAACCCATCTGTTAATAATATTCCACCACTGATGATATCCGTGAGTAATCCTGTGTGTACAAGTGCTTTTTAAGAATTAAGTGGTGAGGCGAAGCCTTGGGTGGCCGGACACACCTGATGAAGTTAAAACTCGTGATCCGTGATAATTACATGTGAGGTTAATGACCATACGCATGGGTGGTTGTCCACATTGGGCAAAAACAATACAGAGCAATCCATTCTATTGTTTATGTTCCCCCATCGTCTGATTAGTATTCTACCAATCATGCTATGGCATACATTTCAAGGCAATTTGAGGTTACATTCTGGAGAGATTCTACCATACAGGTTTGAATCGAATCACTATCATACTGCGCGAGTGATGAGCCCGGAACGGAAACAACATTTCGGTCCATTTCCATCGAATAGTTGATATCTTACAATTGTTCCTTTTCACTGAACACAAGATCAAATACTGGAATTTGAAAATTATTCATTTATTTTCTACAAATTGTCAAATCAGGTTATATTTATTGGTGTACTATTGACACCAGGCTAAAACCACCAGCTAATGGCCCTGTCGTTGTAAACAAATCTTCATTAGAAAAGCCTCCTAAAACTTGTGATCTGAAGTTACTGTATTATTAGACGACAAGCCACTACCTTTTTTTTTTTAACTCTCCCTTAGAAGCCAATAGCTTTTAAGATACACATTATTTCTCAGGGTGAATTGTCGAACAATCTCTTTTAAACCACTTACTTTGTGTTAATTGTTCTGTACAAATAAATTTGCCTTGCCTAAGGAAGAACAATTAACGACTAACCATAAATGGTTTTAGACAACTTCAGAAAGAACGGACTGTCACAATGTGCTACTATGAAACTGCTACAGTAGTGCCATTAGCTGTGAAAACAACTGACAGCTGCTGTAACAGATACTATGAAAATTGCCAGATATATTTTTACAAAGTCACTTAAATTCAAAGTTAAAAGTAATGTACAGTAGCCAAGTCTCTATTTCCAGGCTTTGATTTTGAGAAACTCATTGAGTGAAATCTTTGGTCGAGGGGTCAGGCCTGTGTATTGAGTATAGAGGGGCTTTTGTACCAGCGATCACACCCTCATGGGAAGTACTCTCTATGCGGTGTGGTTGATACTTAATTATTGAAGGAAGAGTAAAATGCGTAAAAGGTGTCAAGCTCATTAAATTTCCATTGTTATTTACATACCCTTCTGTTTCAATATGACCTTTCAGAGGGGTTACAAATTCTACAGTAAGTACGTTTCTGTGCATAGCAGAAAGGCGAACTACACCATTGGACAGACTTCTCTAATAAACCCACTCAGAAGGTTGCAGTGGGCTACAGTTTGCTTTCACTGCCTTTATTTTGACAACTGAAAGGTCTTAGCAAAACTGCTTTCCTCTAAACAGACCACCATTGATAGGACAGCAATCCCTATTTTACAATCCTGCATGCACACGTGAGCACACATAGAGAGATAATTCATCAATAATCCGTAATTTTCTTGTCGCAAGACATTTTATTAAAAATACAGTCGTTATCATTGCACTGAAGTATATATTGAATCAGGATGAAATATCTATCCATTTTTTTTCCCCGCACATATGATTGTATTGTTTCAGTATCCCAATGGCCTTGTATGTTCTGAGTCAATTAACCCTTCACAGAAGAACACGCTGGGTGATATGTTGTTTTTGAATCACTTCCACAAGGACTGAAGATTTTTTCACGTTAAATGCACAACAGGTTTTCCACTGTAAATGTTTATACCATGTCTAGAATTACAATGCTACCATTATGATGTCCAGCAGCTTTATTCTTTAGCTGTTGCCATGATGTTGTTTTAACCAATGTAATATTTCATGAAGTGTTTCCCTGGGTGCCTGAGTTTTATAAAAATACTGATACGCAAAATAAAGACAGAATTTCAACAAATCTCCATTACTAGTTAAACATTTATATACATTTTCAAAGATAAATCCATTTTTTTCTAAACTAGATATTATTTAGGTATAACAGCTGTGTTGTATAAATATACTGTCAATCTTTTTGTACCTTTTTCCTTATTTATTTAGCCATTATTTTACTAGTGGTGCCACTAGATGTATTGCCATCTGACAAACTTTACATTTGAATGTTTTATTATTTTGTAGCAGACTTATAGACTCATTCCCTCTATATACCTAATGAATACTTATGATTAATTTAGTTGGTAAAACGGTTTACAATAATACCTTGTTTATCGCGGTGAAAAGGTTCCAAGGCCTACTGCAATATTTGAATAACTACAATATAGGGAAAGCGTTTTCATTATGTATTGAACTTATAAAACCTCTGTACTATTATTTACCTGTCGCAGGTAGACACAGTCTCCCAGTGGTGAGTAAAATACTGTCCTATTGTGACTTGCATTTTTTCCCCTCATTTCATCTTTGTATTATTGTTGCTGCACATATGCATGAGGACATACAAGAAATGCAATTATGCATGTCAGGATTATAAATTGACATATCAATAGTTGATTGTGTCAGACCTTGGGCTTAATTCACATTGTTAGAATGACCGAATCTTGATGTTTTGCTGTCATGTGTCTAAATTACGCATGAGATGTGCCATTGAGCAAATAACTTTTTGGGATTTCTTCAGGGTCTTACGGTAATGTATGTGGTGAGATTTTGTCAAAATACCTTATGGACCAATAATTATTGTTCATTTGAGAGGGCAGTCCAACAACAAATGGGGGTTGATCCTGCGGAAGGCAGGAGGTCGTTTTACTTGTGTGAGCTCATCCCATAGTGTCCAGTAAAAGCAATGGCCCCTCAATAAATCATTCATTTTGACAACCAACACCAAACAGAAACACACTCATGCCACCATGACAACAACTTTACTGCTTATTACAGGCTCAAGCTATTAAATGACGGAGAATCAAACAAACGTATTAAAGATAAAAAGAGGGCCCAATGAAATGGCTGTGCTTTCATGTGCAGGTATATTAGACATTAACACAACTCAGCAGGCCACTTGCGTTGAGTCTAAATTTATGTGTTTACATTAACTGACCATATTTTTCTCCTGCAGCAATAAAAACATAAAAATACCATTCCACATCACATGCTTGTTTGCATCTGTAATATTCACCACAGTTCCCTTTTACACTGAGAACAAGCCTCTATCTAGCAACTCAGCAGACTACCTGTTTGCTTTTTTCATGCTCCAGATACTATCTGTGGATGTGGGATTTCTCCTCATGACTGATGATATTGTTGTTTGCCTCTCAAACCCCCAAAGTATATTACGGCTTAGATGAGTCCTCTTTGAATTTGTATGTATGGCAGCAACATATGGAGCTTGTTAGCTGACTACTCTGTGACATGCAGAAGGCATTACATACAGTATAGCTCTGTATGGGACCAGTAGGCCATCAAACTATTATCAACACATAAATACTGACAGAACTGTGGGCTGGAAAAAGAAGGTGCAGACTGAATATCACAAGGCCATAGTTGGGTACTCGGACGTTTGGTGACCAAACGGGCGACCAAACGTCCGGCGACCAAACTTCCGGCAACCAAAGGTCTGGGCGACCAAACATCCGGGCGACCAAAGGTCCGGCCAGGGTATAGTTGAGCCTCGAATTCAGGTTTGGGTAGAAAATTGTGCGAATGAGTTTTAAAATGGACAGATGGATGGACAATGTGATTTGTAAATGGGGAAAATAGTGAAAATGTGTATCAAATATGATACAATGTTTTTTTTAATTGATTAATAAAGTAAGGTATTGAATTGGAAATTTTATTCATGATTAAATATTTTCAATTATTGCATATGTATTTCTTTAAATAGTATTTATTCATGGCCTGATAAATTAATGAATGAATGAATGACAAATACATTCATGAATGTTCATTTGATAATTTAAAATCTCATTCATTTCTTCATACTTTTATTCTTGCTTTGCTTGTATAGTTACATTTTCTTACATTGAAGTTCCATGCCACACTGACAAGGATAAGAGGTGTTTGTTGAAAATAAATGAATAAAAATTGTTTTCATATAATAAAACAATAATACTGGAACACTCAAACTTATTGTTAAGAGCATACCATGTTTTTGATACTGAGAGTGAAGGTGCATTTTTTTAGCAAAACCCAATGCCTACTCCTAATCCGTGGTGTCTGCACTGTGATTTAAGAACTGTTTAGACAATCTAAATGTGACATATATCTCTGACTGTTTACAGTGAGGATTTGGAAAGAGGGGCTCTTTTCATTTTACACTACCCTGCAAGAACATAATACTTGAAAGAGGAGGAAGGTACAGATAAATCAGAGGGATTTGTTGCGATAGTTAAGTGATGCTGTTGGTTCAAAGGCGTTTTTAATTTCCCATGGAAATTTTATCATTCAATCATGAGGAGGCTATCGAGACCAGAAAAACAAGTACTGTACAAATAAGTTGTAGAATATACCAAAGTTCAAAAAGTTAGTAATTAGTAAGTTTATAGATTTGAAAACATTACATAAGCCCACTACTGTCATGCCTTCATCAAAACACAGTACTTGTTGAGACACTGTGACACCTTTTTATTGCTGTGGTGGCTTCAAATACAACTGTTTTGAGAAGCTTCACTGTTACTATGGACAAACTGTCTCAATGAGCCTGACTGTTTTGCTAAAACCAAGCTTGCTCAAAACAGTGTGATTTCATCCAACTGTCTTTCATAATAGGCGGCACACCTTGATTTGTGGGTACAATTATTTTTAAATTGACAACTCACATTTTCCAAGGTTCAGAATTCAAATAACAACTATTATATTAAATGCATTTATGAGTTATAATATTATGTCAGTGTGACATACGTCTGCCTCACAGTTCTGAGCTTGAGGGTTCAATATCCAGTGGGTCCTGCAATAGTCTAGCCACCGATTTAAAATGTCCCCTACCTGGTACTCATAGTTAGCTGGGATAGGCTCCAGCACCCTCCTCAACCTTTATGAGGATAAGCATGTTTAGAAAATGAATGAATGTTTAAGTTTTCCTTTCGTAAGATCTAACCATTCTGATCAAGCTCCTTCTCACAGTACAAATCAACTCAGCTTTCCCTAATAATGAAAGACAGGACAGGAAAGCTGCAGTTAAACCGCTCCCTTTTCCACCTTCTGAAATATCCCTGAGCTCAAACAGTGGGACATTATGACCAGACATCAATGAAAGAGCTCATTGATTTCGGTTGTTGGGGGAAGGTCAGTATATAGACCAAAGGAAAGAGAGAACGAAAACGTAACATCAGACTTAGAAATCCAGTATCCCAACTAAATATCTGCTCATTATTTCCTCTGCTAGTGCTGTTGGTGTGTGACACAGGTGTTGTTGGACCAAAATCTAATACACTAAAGCCTGAACTAATGAGGTATTTGGAAACATCTCCAATGACGTATATATCAACTGTGATAGTTTCAAAAGCACAAAGGCCAAAAGGTTTGCGACCTGGGAAATTTGGGCAAAGGCATGTTCAGGGGTGCTCCTACCTATTGTCCTAATCCACAGTTCACACAGAGCAGGAAAGGAAACTCATAGTTTATTGCCTTCATAGCAGAATTCCAACAGACGGTGGGAACTCACATTGAATGTGCTGAAGCAGGCCTTGCGGAAGGCTGTTGGAAACTGCCACAACAGACAATGGTTATCTGGCTAACTGTGGTCAGAGACTGAACATGGTGGAGAGTCGCGCAATAGATTGGACAGATTTCCTTTGACAATGCGGTATGGAAGATGGAGGAAATGTATCAACATGTGATAAGTGTTTATTGTTTTTTGCTAATATGTATTCACACGCTTTGACATCCTTTTAGAAAGTCATAAAACTTATTGACATTCGCAGTGTATAACTTTGTTTTCCGTAATATTGGAATAAAACTACTTCTATACACCGGCCTCAAACTAAGATATTGTTGTGCTTTTCTTTATAGCTTTGTGCCAACTGGATCTAGCTGTATTTATGTCTAATGACATGTTAATGCGTCCTCTTAACATCTACTGAAGCCTACAAAGTTTGTTGGAATGCTTTCAGTAGAAGCAGCTGCAAGTGAAAGAACAACCATATGCTTGAGACTCATACACTTCCGACTGATTTCGTTCATCTTTCGCTGCTACAAGAAAATTGAAGTAAACAACTTGACCGTGATAAATTTGGCATTTTTGAGATGGCTTAAGTACTGATAAGCGGAGATAATTGTGACAGTTTCAACTTCCAACACATTTGGTCCAATTCTACCCAAAAACATGCTTACTAGCCTTGTTGATCACTCTGAATTGCCTGTAGGTATGAGTATGATTGTTAACGGTTTTCCTACTTGTCTGCTGTGATTTGCTAACCACCAATTCAGGGCGACCCCCTGCCTAGTTCTGCTTAGTTTGCTGGGATAGAGTCATGCACCTGACCCATAAGTGGTATGGAAAGTGAATCTTTTTGAGCACATATTCATTTTTGTTATTTACCCTGAAGCCAAATGGATGAAGATTTTTTTGTAAATAAAAGCAGAGCTGGCGTAAACATTTAAAAGTGTTCTTGCCGTTTCGCTAACAAAATAAACTTGTTGATAAACATGTCCCACCTGGCTGACATTTTACCGTGTATAATAATATGTTGCTGTAATGACATAACATTGCCAAAACCGTTTCATCTTCTCGCAGCATATTCCTGTGTAATTTGGCCACCCAAGGAGAAATCACGTGTAAGAAGAAAAAATATCCGGAGAGCACATCCTTAAACAACATGTTATGTGGATGACGATAAGGTACTGGTTAAATGATTACACATCTTAGCACGTATTCACTCTAGTGTTAATGTAGGCTGAGCCTACAAACCTCAAATCCAGCAAAGTTGGTTAGTCTTATAAAATGTGAATGAAAACAGAAGGTGACATGGAGGCTTCTAGCGAGACTAAAAACTATTGCTACGGACCCCTGGTAGCCCAACAGAAACTCTTGTGAAAAATAATGACTGACATATATTGATGCACCGCAGGTATAGTGTAGACCTTTACCTCTACAAATGGAGTTCAGTGTTAAGTTTACATGTATAGGTTAAACACTTCATAATCATGATTGTATGCTTAAATTAGGATATTACAACACTGAAACTGGTATAACTTGGGAGAGAAAAAAACCTAATGGTTACCTCAACAAATTGTTCCAATAACAGCTTACAGAAAACACTAAAATATGAAATAATTTGTTAAAAGAGCCTTCCTGTTTTCCTTTAACAACCTTTTCAATCACTTAAAAATGTCTCGAAAACTTTTCAAAATGTAAACTTGGAAATTGAAATTTTGATATCGTTGTAGAATACAAAATAACAATACACAGTCTGTAGCTAATTACACTTATTTCTATCGTGTATTGTAAATGCAATACTATATATTTTTGCAGTTCCTTTTCTCACTGCATTATTATAAAGACTTACCCTATTCCACCCCAATGGTATATGAATGCGTGCATGAATATGAATACCCCTGAAATAGGTGCTAAAAAAGTAAAAGTTACTTCTAAAAGACTGGAGACAGACAGACTGACAGACAGCCTCTGACTGAATTGACATAATCCAGGCCACTCTGTACTCACTCAATTCACTTCCTTAAAAGAAACATGAAGATTACGCTAGCTCAAAGAGGTTCCCAAATCTCTCCCAGCATTCCACATCCTCCTGTACTGCCAAGTGGCATCCCACCAAAACCTCCAAAATAACTTCCAGCGTCTGAAAAAAAAGCGGAAGGCAGATGTTTTCTATCCAGAAATACATTCAAGTGATAAGCACACAAACTAAGGTTGAGTTAGGTTTGTAACACTTGGAGTGATACTGATTACGATCACTCACTTGTGGAAACCATGCATAGACTTATAAGAGATTAACAAATGAATGCAATAAAACAACAGACTAAAATGTATTAAAAATAAACAATATTTGGTTTTGAATTCAGGTCTTTGCAATGTTGAGGTTGTTTTCAGCAGTAGTGTAGATCAGTGGCGGTCCGTTCATTTCCTAGTGACGCCTTCAGCAAAAGCTATTTTGTGGCTATAAAACCTCTACTGCAGCTACAGCTGCGACACATAGAAAATAATCAACAATAACCTCATACAATTGAAATATTACTTGGGAATATAGCCACATTTTACTCACCAAAAAACCGTTTTAACTGGACACAATATCCATCCACCTTTCTTTCTTCCTTCTTTTCTATCACCATCAAACTAAATGCTTAAAGTCGAGCCTGTCCTGTCGTATTTCTGGCAGACGTTTTTATTCGATTTGGTGCTGAAAATGTTCGTTCCAGATTGTGATTCATATTTCTTAGGCCAGCAGAGAAGGCCTTGAAGGCCCTGATGGCACACGACTAGTGTACATACAGCTTGAGGTGCAGACTGTTGGTACCTTAATGTTGTCAACAATTTTCGGTGGTCTTAAATAATAAAGGATCAATCATTTATTCACAACTATTTAAGGTTTGATGGGGTGCCTTTTCTAGTGTCTATAATTCAGCTCCTTCTGCAATGTTCAGTTTGAATAGGTGTGCTCATAAGTCTTATGATTATTCACTTTCTGTACAGAAAGAACATGCTAACTCCACACAGGAAGATCGGAAACCACACAGGGTTGAACCCTCGATCTTGGCACTGTGAGACGTACGTACTTCCACCGTGCTGCATGTTAACTCATTTTGGGTATTTTTTTTTAATGTTTTTAGGCCTTCATGGGTGAATTGTGGTTAGTAGTCTGCCTAACAGTTGAAGTTCGTTGTTCCTACCACAATTCAATGCTCCGGTGCTAACTGGCTTATGTTGCATAACAACTATAGCTGAGGCAAGCTTGACCTTGGCTTTAAATATCCTTGTTCCACTCTTGTCACACATACCATGCCGTGCCAAGACTATTATGCCTGTAATGTCACTAATGAAAACAAATAAAAGCAAAGCAAACATTTAAAATAGCTCTAGAAATGTATTATTCACGACTAACTATACTTTCAAAGTCTCTAATCTCGCTGGAAAAAATAAAAATAAAAAGAATAGCTAAAGTTTAAAAGGACAAAACCAAACATTTTTTTAAAAGTTTGAAAGCCATTTTCTAAGCAGGATGAATTTTGTGTATAAATAACAATATTTTTTGTTGAATAAAATGCGTCCATTTTCCAAAATAATATTTACATTTTTTAGGTTATTATTGATTTTTTTATGTGTCACAGCTATGGCCGCAGTAAAGGTTTTATAGACATAAAATACTTATTGAGGGTTGCATTGATTCACACTTAGCATTACTGAAGGCCTAGGTGTGAAATGCAGGGCCCGCTACTGCTAAATTGCCCATTGGTATGCGTGAGCGTGAATGGTTGTCCGTCTCCAACCCCGATTCAGGACCTCTGTCCCGAAGTGAGCCTTGATTATTATTTGTTTTTCATGGGCCCTGATGAATTTAAGTATATTTTAAGAGAGAATAAAAAAGAGAAACATGAAACAAGGAAAAGAGCCACCACATATATACAACGTAGCTCTGTCCACTCTTGCTCGTTTTGTTTTTGCTGCTTTTCTGTCTTAATGATTTGATGATTCTTAATGATCCCATTTCCTTTGATTTGCTTTGTACTTTGTGCTTTAGCTTTGTTGTTCTATCTAATATTACCCTCTTGCGACTGTCACAATGAAATTTCCTATATATGGGGTGAATAAAGTTATACAATCCAATATAAGAAGCAAAGACCCGATTCATTTTGTGTTGGCCGTGTGAATGTTAGTCCGTCTCCTTGTGCCTTGCGATTGGCTGGCCTATTCAGGGAGTCCCCTGCCTCTGGCCCGATGTCAGCTGTGATAGGCTCCAGCACCCCCTAGACCCTAATGAGGATAAAGCGGTTCAGAAAATGAGATGAGAATAAAACTGCTGCATTATGCACTTTTTTGGGGAAATGACGCTTTAAAAAAACAGCTCCATAGGAATTATGAGCACTACAGCCGTCAACAAACGATATAATATTGATATTGCCTTAATCATTAAAAAATGAATGGTACCTGTACGTTTATCCAACCCCCAAATGACGTCTACTGTTCTACTCCTGATGGATTACAAAACGCAACTTTGATCTTTAAGAATATGGTGGTATGAAAAAAGCTTTTATTATCATTTTGTTTTTGTGTTAAGGCGTGCAATGATAAGCCTGCTGCGGCTGACGTGAGTTCACTCTCATCCACTTGTTGCACTGTTGCAGTTGTTGCTATTTAAAGAGTAAACAAGATGGCACACGAGCTGACTAAAAAGCTATCCGGCGACTTCGAGAAGTCAAACGACAACACAAGACCCTCCGTTCACATAACGAAGAGAGGCTATGAGGTTACCCGAGACCCCTGCCTTAACAAAGTAAGTGCAGTGTTTTCGTAAAATTTGTGAATACATTTCGATGTCGGTGACAGTTTTTGGTGCGTTCAGGAGCTTTAAAGTGGCTGGGAATACACTACAAATACTACGTTGTGAACGAAGGAAGGACAAAATCATGTTTTGAAATCATTATCAGTGGTTTATACACCACAACTACGACATTGTGAACGTAGTGGGGACAAAACCATGATTTGAGATCCTTAGCAGTGGTTTTACACAAGAGGTCACCTTACTTGGCAAAACTTGTTTGTCATCTCTAAATGTGTCCGTATGAGTAGCTAGATGATTGTGCGTGTAGTTTTAGTTGATCTTTCATAGTAATCTTTACTACATACGCAAAAATATTGCATTTCACCAAATATGCTTTGAAGTTTACTTAATTCTGATCAAAGTAGCTAGTGTGATTGACTCTGGAGCAGCAAGTGAACGCAGCATTTGCGAGAGGCTTAGGTATCAACATTAGACGGCTATATTTAGATTTACAGAGACCTGTGTGCCAATGTTGATGTGACTTAAAAGCGACAGGCACACTGCACACAAAACATTTATGTAGACATTTTCCTGCAAACAAAATAAGGAACTAGGCCGGGGTGTTTTCTTAGTTTCGACGTTAAGTGATCGACTCTCAGTTCCTCAAGAAAGAGAATGGTTGCGTTTTCCTGTTGTTGGAAAAAAAGCTTTTGTGTGAATTGCTGGGATCGAACGAACTTAACTACTGCTTTATTGTTTGCAGAGAACGCACATTGCACAATAGCACCCTTGGCAACTTTTCTAGTGAACTCTTGAATTTGGGTTACAGCATCAGAGATTCGGAGGTCATCTGTCCAATTTGAACAGATGTGACCTCTGTCCATGGTGCTGACTGACCAGTAAAACAATGATTTAGGGAAGCAATAATTCGGTCTATTTCCTGTGTAATGCTGATTAATGGATGTTGTTTAATGTTGGCTTTTCTCCAATGAATATTCAAACAACAATAAATGAACAAACCAATGATGATAAACACATGGCCTTTGTGGTGTTGTAGCACCTCTGGGCATTTTGTGGTGCTGTCCATTGATGAATCTGCCAGTATTGAATAGACAAAATTCCACAGAAAAGCTTAGCCAAGTCAGTGTGTAAGGTTAACTCATATTCTGACATTGACGGCAATAGGCGTTCAATACATTTTCAGTTTTTAGTCCCTTGTGCAGGTTGAAGATCAAATCAATAAGGTGAAAAAAGACAAATATTTTGTCAGCGTGGCACAGAAAATTGAGTAGTAATCATAATTTAGCTTAGGAAAAATATTTTTTTGTATTCAAACAAAGTTGAGTTCAAATGATTCAAGCTAAATATATATACCGTACATACAGCAGACAAAGTACTTTATTCGTCACCTATCCAGTGACAGTTATTTTCAACTCAGGAGATAAAGTCAGGTCATCGGGATAGTGCTTAGGTACTTCAAACTTGTTCTAAATATAGTTCAACTATGGCTTAACATTGTACTTTTATAGGATATATTATGTTCTATATATACATATTCAAACTTAGTGGATAATTATTTATATTCTTCTTCTTTCAGAGATTCATAGGTATAAAATCATAGGTATATAAATTGTTTTCTAGCCAGATGAATCTTTGACTTATTCCTCTTAAAACTAAAATAAGTGATGATTGCATACCCTGAGAATATTTTGGGGGCATTTTTTTTCCCAATATTACAAGACACACTGTCAAATTTTTCCTTATTCTAGATGAAAAAATACTTTTTACTTTTTGTTTACTGAAACATTAGATAAAACATGTGCTTAAAAATACAGCTGACATTTTGTAAAGCTGTATTTAACCATGTGATTTAATTTAGAAGCATTTTCTCCTTTAAACTGTATCTATGAATGCTTCGAGTAGACTGACTTCTGCTCCAGTAAACTGTTTGTTTACATCTCAATTTACACTCAGTTGCCCTGAATGGACCCATTGGGCAAGAATGTATTCAAACAGGGCTTGATAGCTTAACCCAATTCATGTAGAAGGCAGGTTGGTTTACCACTTCGGATGTAACACACTGTTTTGTCATGCCCATGCTTTTAAGACTGCCCAGAGGGAGGGATCTAAAGGTCATTTGCTTTGTTTTTATAGAACACCAACTAATCAGGTTATTCCATTGTTATTTGTGGAAGGTTAAGAGGGCAATTGGGTGGATACAGTATATCTGAGGGAAGTATGGGCATTTATCCTCGGAACATGATTTTATTATTTCCTAAACAAATGATGAATGAATTGCCGGTATACATATTTTTCTGTAGGTTCGGAGTTTGCCAGTACAGGAGATGTGCTTATGTAATGTGTTCCTTATATTAAGCCGGGCGATCGCAGTTCGTTTGAAACTGGTTGGGTAAGAAGTAATCTATTTCCAGGCCTGTATATTGGCGAAAACAGTTTGGGGCTTCAAGATTTGCATTACAGACTGTGATATGACATAACTACGATGTCACATTCTTTACATTCGTAAAGCCTGCAGTGGGTTGGTCTACAGTTGAACTCTGATTGCTATTTGGACGGCAGCTAAGTATGCTAACCACTCTACCACCAACGTTGTTTAATTCTAGTGATTGGAGATGAGTACATTTTTTCTTGATGGCACTTGGCCAAAAGTCATGGTGGACTCTTTTTTTCCCCCCTCAATTGCAAAAATAGAGCCTTAAGCAGTCAAGACAGTGCATTCTAGAAAAAATATGAGGACCTATGAATAAAAAAAATCATATGTGAATTGCAATTTGGTCATTAAAGAATAATTTAGAAATATTTCATCTATATTTTGATGTTACAAGTTGCTGAAATACTGCGGGACAAAAATGTTAAAGGTTCATAAAACATGACAATAATGTATTGAAAGGCATTTTATAGGTATAATATACATTATTAACATGGAGATTTTAATTAGAAAATCAACAGTTCAATCTATCAGCTGAAAACTACTTGAAAAACAAAAGTAGGCCCATTCAAACCTTATAATAAAAAAGTCAAATAATTTTGTTTCTATTGAATTATACTACAAAGTAATGTTGCAATCTAACTAGGTTACTTTTCAAAATTAATTAACCTGGAACATAACCAAGTTTCTATATCAAGGTAACTTTGGTATCACAGATTTCATGCCATTATAAATGTTATATTGGCTAATCCTAAGAGGTGGTTCAATCAAATCAAAAGCTCTTCATCTTCTGTGACAAGGCTGAACAAAATGTTTCCTTTGCAGCCAAGTGAAGTCTCCACTGTCAGGGCTGTGCATGAACTGGGCCAAGGAAATTAGAGCAGAAGGTCGGAAATGACTACTAGAGCATGTTAGGGTCCAAACACAGGCGGGCCTCTGTGGTTCAGGCAGTGGCACATTGTTGCCCTCCATCTGATTTTAGTGTGCCTGGGGATGAGGTGTGTTTACCTCACCCAGGTCAAGTCCACTTGAAATCTAACAGGAGGCACTCACAGCACAACCTGCTAATTGATGCTGAGGGAAGCCGCGTTGAAAGCAGCGTGTCCTCACATTGACAGGCTTTGATTTCCTTTTAATCTCTGCACACACACTATACGCGCATATTGGGCAATGTAGGTGCTCACAGCTTCACATTGCTATTTGGTTAACCTTTCCTCCTCCCACTCCAGAGGAGAAACCGGATATACTAGATGTGTTTTGTGTGCGCTCGCTGTGCAATAAAGAGATGAAGTGGGGCGCAAGGTGTAGAAAGGGTTCTCTGTGGTGGGGACGAGAGTTCTGGCCACACTCCACAGACGTCCTCTGTCTCTAGTATACTTGATCACACATTAATGAGGCATCTGTGTGAATCCATCGCTCATGCTGATTCCGCCAACTGCTTCTATGATAAACAATAACAACCTCTTTAAAACACATATACAGTATACTAAAGCAACCAACCAGGGAGGATGTGACGTCTCAAACGCTAAACTGAGTGCTGAGTGTCACTGACCAACAATTTTAAAATGATCATAACCAGTGTATCCAACACAAAATGTTCCAAGACCAAAATGTAAGATTTGCGGTCTAAGAATGTACTTTAAAAAGAGGTTTAATATTAAAGCAGGGGTGGGCAATTCATTTCACAAAGGGCCGCAGAGGGTGCAGGTTTTCGTTCCAACTCATAAGAGGAAACCTTTCCACCAATGTGGTATGTTAGATGTACAATCAGTGCATTGCTTTCAGGTGCTTCTTGTTTCAGCAGAAATCTAATTGGTTAAACTGTCTGTGTTGGATTGGTTGGAACAAAAAGCTGCACCCACAGAAGTCCTCGAGGACTAGATTGTCCAGGTCTGTATTAAAGTGGTTCAGTTGGGATTTTATCTAAAATTGTTTAATTTCACAACCTATGATCAATAGTTCATAGGATCATTGCCTATTACAGCAGTAAGGTGACCAGCCAGAAGAGTAGAGTAGAGTACAAACATTTTTTTAAACTACATAAATTAATTGAAATAACAAGTTTCACTAGTACCTAGAATATGTTGTTGAACCATCTTATCTGATTGGACACAGAAAATGTGTTGGTATGCAACGGTATGGAAATGCTGCCTGATCAACCGGATAAACCACTGCAACAACTGGACGTCATTAGACCCTCCTGTGTGTTATTTAGGGTTTGGCTTTGCAAACTATTGGTCTCACATTGTTTAAGACACATGGCCAGAAAACTTAAAATTTGCCAATTTGGCAAATCTGCAATAGAAAAATGTTTGGTGAAGACAAGAAATGGCTGATGAGTATGGTGAGCATGCCATTACAGTGCCTATAGCAACAATATACTTTTTTTGATGAAATACTGACACATACTTGAGTAGCTAAAGCAAATCTTTCAGAAAAGATTCAATTCAAATGTAGTATGAGGTCAGTCGAGAAAATCAGCAGAAGCGATATGTCAACCTGTTAAGTCTGTTGGACAAAGCATGGCCAGTGAAACTCGAAAGCAGCTGGAGATGAGATGAACTTTATCTGGGCAACATATGTATAAAAACAACATTATCTATTCATTCATGTATTTTAACGGTATTTTATCTATTCTGGTCAGATGCTTGTACACAGAATGATAAATCTACATGTCTTCGAGGGCAGAAACCATTTACGTTTCGGAATAATTGTTGCGCAAGTATTAGTCCCACCAGCCAAAGAATGCCCCAAACACAAGTATGAGTTGTATTTTTGGTGACATTTTTTGTTGTTGACAATTTTTAGAAACCAACAATAAATATGTTAAAGTAATGATGGTAAAATGGATTACAACCAGCTAAATAGGGATCTGTAAACAATATATTGCCGGGTCACTGTCGCCTAAACAACAAAACATAACAATCTTGCGGCTGTCAGAAAGAGATAAAGAGAAAATTAATATATTATGAGTTCCACCTGAGTATGAGTTGCATGTCCAACTAAACTATAAACAAAGTGTGACTTATAGTTCATAAAAACTAATATATATGTCAGAGTTTCCAGGGGCAAATTTGTTAAATAACCTATTGTCTCAACAGGGGCACCGGATACCCAAGTGCCACTGGTCTTTCAGTGAATCAATGTTTAACTCAAACATTGAAAGAGTTGATGAATCCTTCTGAGGCTTGGACACTTTCCCAGGAACACTCAGGCACCTATAAGGGACCTGGAGTCAAATGAGGAGGATGAAAAGGCTACCTTAAAAGGATCAGCTGCATTTAAGGAGTGTACATGGCTTTCAAGGCCGCCCTCCTTAAGTCAACAGTAGTTTGCTTTTCAAGGCTATTTGACTTACAAACTTGTCTGTACATTCACAAGTTACCACTTTTTAATTAAATAACGGGCGTCATGGCAGATGAGGGGTTAGCGCGTCGGCCTCATAGTACTAGGGTTCTAGGTTCGAATCCAGATCGGTCCACCCGTGCGGAGTTTGTTTTTCCCGGCCGTGTTTCGGTTTTTGGGTTTTCTCTGGGTCCTCTGGTTTCCTCCCAGATTCCAAAATCATGCATTGCGGGCTGGTTGGACACTCTAAATTGGCCATAGCTACAAAAGTGGGGAGGAAAGATTGTTTGTGTCCTTGTGCCCTGCGATTGGCTTGCCACCAATTTAGGGTGTCCCCGCCTGGTGTCCATATTGAGTGTGAGAAAAAAATATGCTTGCCCATATTTGGTGGATTTATTGTGAAGAAAAAATCTTGAATCAACTACTTTTTAGCAGTGTGCACACAAAAATTGTTTGGCTGATATTTAACCAGATGTTACTACTAAACGCTTCAAAGGCCTAAATATTTGAGGTCTTTAAAGTGAGGGAACCTTTGGACCAAGTTTTTCATGTACAAAGTTACTCACGGGCCATTTAAATATCATCACCTTCCTAAAACAATGGCCCGAGTCAGTCATTCTCAACACATGGTATGACATCAGCGCTACTTTGTATGGATCTGCACGCACATTAATAGCCATTCACTTCAAGTCACAGTATTATAAAAACAGATTTGTTCACATTGGCGAAACCAAAATATTTTTTTTATCCCGTTACTTATGCATGCTGCTTTTTTGTTGAATGAATGGTGAGCACTTTTTATTTTAACACTTGATCACGTAGCTGCCTGGGGGTCAAATGCATGCTTTGTTGTAATGCTATAACCCTGCCTGTTAAACAAAACCTTCCACAGGTACAAATTAACCTCCTAAGACCCAGACTCTTGTTAGTGCATTTTTATTTTCTCTTTGATATTTAGGCTAATTGGGACCTTATGAGTGTAAAAACAAAGAATTATCTTTTTACATGACGTACTTTCTGAGAAAAATGACATCATAAGTGGACCCCAGGCCCTTGTTGTTGAAAATGTAACATTTTAGTCTTGTGACAACCAAAAATATGATGTCCACACATGTGGATGCCAGGTCCAAAGAGGTTAAGTAACCTTCCTCTTATTCCAAATTCACTTATGCCATCTGATCGTTGAACTCATTCCACCTTTTTTTCCTGTAAAAAAAAAACATCTATTTTTACAGACTAAATTTAGCAGTATTAATTATTTATTTGTATAATATATATATAAAAGACAACATTAAAAGATTGGAATTAATAAAAACACCCAAGGATGATCATCCAGGACCATAAACTTCAGTGAGAGCACAGTGATTTTTTTGTTATCTGGATGTCAAGACGGGAACTATGTTAGGAACCCTGTCATTCGACAGATCATTTAACACATGGTCATTTGTCAAGTTCCGCCCTTAACATGTGTTTCATAAACTCTTGACTTAGGACCAATATATATTGCACTTTGGGTCTTTAGCCTAGACTTTCTTTCAGGCACTTAGGTATAGGTAGGTCGATGTGTTGTTTTCATTTAACCACACTCATGATTGATGGCGGCTCTTGTGACACCCATGCTTGACAGTTTCCTGTGCTTAAAGGATGGTGGAATGAAAACAAATGCAAAAATTAGACACGGGTGGTAAAATTCAAGATATATAGTAGTCTACTGACAGTTTCGGATAACTGGCCTGTGATTCCCTGTCACGTTGCATTTTGTGAATGCCATTGGCAAACTTGCCATCACCATAGTGTACGTTTAAGCACAGGAGAAAAGACAAACTTACAAAACAGCAACAAAGTTAGTCAATCAAGTATCTTGATTCAGAATCCAGCTGCTGAAACTGAATATATTTGGAATGGACCCAGAACTGAGAGGTGAGCGCGAGGTGCTCACAGATGGGGATGGTTTTTTAGGCTCTGGTGGTTGGCCAGGAGACATGGTATCGGGAATAGACCTGAGTGAAGGGAAATAAAAGGTAACAAGACATAGTTCTATTGTTCTTGGTTAATACTGAAGTATTTATTCTCTGTGTCAAAAAAAATCTACTCTGCCAGTATGTTAACAAACATGCAAAAGCAAAACATGGACAAAGGTCATTGATGATACATTTCATACTTAGTTGTTTATGCGTGCAAGAGGAGATGCGCACAATTAAAGTTGCTTTAAAACTAATATGGAATATTTAATCTAAGATAACTGTGATAAATATGAAAAATCCAAACAGTAACTAAATAAAACAGTGCCTGGTGCGAGGAAACATACATCATAAAATCATGCATAGTACAGCAATAGGTTTTAGAAGCTGTCAATGAAATAAAAAGGTATGACGAACAAATAAACACCATTGATGAAAGTTGCATTAACTTGATCCTGTAATCAGATAGCACTGGCTAAAAGACTCCAAGTGGGCGGATCATTTAGATAACTGAAACTGATTCCCAGACCCCATTTGGTATGATAGAGATATGTATCAGTAAGTTGATGACTGAAGGCAGCCATGCACTCTAAAACACACACATTGCTTTCTGTATGTCGAGGTAGCCCCTAGGAAAAAAAGAATAATTAACACAGGACCACAGGAAAAATATAAGTATAGATATTGCTAAGGGGAACAAGAAAGGTCACTATTTGTTGTAGTTGTTGGAACCAGTCCATCTGGATAGAGTTTCACGGTGGTTGTATGTTTGGCAGATCAAACACTAGCGATAGTAAGCATGAGCAAATGCACATAAATGTGCATCCTGGCATGAATGAATGCATTGATTTTATTCCTCACTCCCGCATCCTCAGTTAGGCCCTTTTTTTTTTAAAACCGTGGTCACCGTCTGTCTGTCTACTTTGCTGTCAGCACGATTGCATGAAAACTACCAGGCTGATTTAAATTAAGAAGGAGTGTAGCAGGGATGAAAGCGGAGGAGTTAAAAGAAAAGCAGGCTAAAAATTCATATGATGGCATTCTGGGTTTGACATTAGAAAACACATTATATTAAGTTATGTTGAGCAAAGCTTAATGCCTCTTGCATGTTTCACTTACTGTTGCAGTCCCAATCCAGTTATTCATTTCACTCCTCACATAACACTGAAATGCTTTTTTTTCTGTTACCTTATGGTAACAGGCCTCTTCATTTTCTATAATGTTTTTGTTCATTATGGAGAAACTATAACATCTTCTAGGTTTAGGCCTGATGTAGATAACTGAAGAAACAATAATACAGCGGCTTCTCCTTGATGTGTGATTGAGTTGATCTTGATATAGATTATGTCGGTATTTGGGTTCAGATGTTTTTTTGGGGGGGATGATGGAAATTCTGTATTTTATTGTCTCACATTTTTACCTTAACTATCTCCATGTCCCATTTTTATCTCCACCTGGTCTTGTCAGTTTTGGCTTCTTTACTGTCAGATTTTTCCTTTATCTGGGAAGTATTTTGTGTTTTATGTTCTCACCCACTTCTTTTAACCATTCCTGCCTGCTCTTTATGTCTTCTGTCTATACTTGGTTTGGGGAAACTATTCCACAAAGGACCGCAGTGGGTGCAGGTTTTCATTCCATCCCATAAAGAGGACCACTTTTCACCAATCAGGTGTCCTATAAGTGTAATCAGTGGATTGCAGTCTGGTGCTCCTTGTTTTCTGCAGATATGTAATTGGTTAAAGTTCCTTTACTGGATCAGTCGCAACAAAAATCTGCACCCACAGTGGCCCTCGAGGACCGGTTAGCCCACCCCAGGTACACCTTTCCTCTTCTGCTGTCTTATTCATGTCAGTCAATGATTTCCCTCACCCTTTTCTGCTCATATATTGATTGTTATATGGATTTTACTGCACTGTTCTCTACCTTTTGTCTCAGTGAAACAGATTAAAAACAGGATGTTCCAAAACTATTTCAATAATACTTCTATATTAAAGGAAGACATTGACTTTTTAAACCTACATATAAATATTACAAGTTGTTTTCCATCTATACAAAATGTATTTCCGAAATACAATTCTACTTACAACGGATACTAAGGTAGTACCAGACATTACCAGGTGTATTTGATTTTACCATGTTTTCCTCTGTTTATAACTGTCATCATCTATTTCCATTTTATTGTGGCAAATGGGGCCTGGTGGTTTTGTTTCTAAGAACAGCCACCCACAGAACAGGGCCCAGAGGAACTGTAAATACAGGCCTTGTCAGTGGCCAGTTACTTGCAGCAAAATGCTGTGCTTGGCAGTCCGATGGTAGGACAGTGTTATTGACTTTTAATTAAAAAAAGTGACCATAACCTCATCTCATGTCGTTTGTCCCATTTGTTCTCTCCCTTTTGGCATTGTTTTTCCTGTCATTTATCTTCTTATTTAAATTCTATCCTCTAATCCCGACTCTTACAACTCTGGGATGAGTTTGTCATTCCTCTCGGGCAGCCACTCTCTTACCCCCACCAGCTGTTTTCACAGTGTCTAGACACACATGCCACTGCTGATAAAACAAGAAGACACTACAGTTTGTTTGTTTAAATGAAGTCATATCTCATCTGGTGTCATTTCTATCTTGGGGAGTCGTTTTTGCCTAGTGGATTTGGATATATAAACACAACATACGCTGGGCGTATATCCACTATTCACAAAAGAGAAAAAGTGTGTGTTTGTAAACACTGATGTGGGAGATCATGACGGAAAGTCTAATGTGACTCACACTTTCCGGCAGCTGTTGGCTATCACCACCTCCCAGTGTGGGGCAGCTTTTGCCGTGAATTCCTCTCGGATTACCTTTCATAGCGAGATTGTAGTTCTGCCAACTCACGATATGTAATTGCCTCCCATATGAACTTTTCTGTCCAAAATGGCTTAGCAAACACATCTGGGGCAGGTATATGAAGCAAACGGCGAGACGGAATAACCTGCAAGAAAGACTGGGTTTATTACACCCATCAGTGGGAATAACTGAGGTGCAACACTGGTCTGGCTTGCTCAAGGTTCATGGGAAGTTGATGTGGCGGTGTTATAGGGTTATGAAAGATAGTGCTTGTGGAGGTTTTTGTGGGAAAACTTAGTGCTCGACTTTGCCTGTTTTGTCAGCTGCTGTAGTTTTGCTGACAGAGGAATCCTGACATCATCATTTGAACCAAATCCAGATTCTACAAGCTTAGAGCGTGCTCTCGTTGTCTATTTGATTGTCATACAATATCGGGCTGTCATTGAGCAAGTTTTCAAAATCAACATTTTTATTGGAAGTTACAGTTTCAATGGAAGTGAAGAAATATACACGAGAAGTTATTGAAATCCTTAAATGTACATTACATTTAAAAAAAGTTTTATAAATGGGGGTGAGGTTCTATTTGGTGGAACCTTTTAAAGCACTGTGTTCTCAAATCAATCTTGATTATATGAAGGTGAAAACAGAAATGACATAGCCTTAGATGTACCACAACCATTTCCTTTTCTTACCAAAAGATGCTCTTTAAATTAATATTTCAAGCAATTTTCAGATGCCATTTTGGCCAAGAAGAAAAAATATTTCCTGATGCTAAACATCCTGGTGACAATGAATAAATATTCTAATTCTTTGTTCATTTTCATGACAATTTAGTTGGATATTTTCTAAATCTTGATCCGCACAGGCTGATTTTAAGTTTTTCTTAACTATAATTGTTAAAAATAAAAATATTTTGATAGACTAACTTAATTTATTGTTTGATATAAAAAAGCAAGCATAGAATACACTTTTTATACTGTATCAATGCAATGTGGGACATATTTTTCATGAGTTATTGAGTATAACAGAGATATACACTTGAAGAAGAAATAGGGGTGGCTTTTATAAAAAAGAAATCATGACTGAGTAATTTGGATAGATCTCCGTTCCACTAAACTGGCCCAAATTTCACACGTGAGACAAGCGTTGCATTATTTCAATACACAGTACAAACACACCTTGTACTGTTGATACAGAGGTCAATGTGCACTTGGTGACTTCTCCTCCGTTTGAGATTTCTCTCAAACAAATGTGACACCATCAGTATTTGGCAGTTTAACCTTTGCTGTTTTTGGAAGCATTATTCCGACGTCCATTACACCTTGGCAGTAGAGCAGCATTGCTAAATTAGTGGCTGGCATGTTTTTTTTTACCCAAGTATAGTTGAGTTTCAAAGGATTTCACAGGCACCCACTTTTATTGCATTAGCCATGGTAAATTCATACCTGTCAACCTTGGCGAAATCCCCCCCCTATCCCAGCTGACGACGGGGGAAAGGCAGACTACACCGTAGACTGGTTGCCAGTCAACCGTAGAGGACACAGATAGACAGACAGCCATTCACACTCACAATCATACTAACCCTAACCCTGCCCGTGCCTAAGACAGGCGAGTGAACCACTACACCATCAAGTGGCTAAGATCCTACATAGTATCAATAATTTTCTAGATTTTGGGGTCTTGGTTTCATGAATCTGAACAGGACAATGAGGATAAATGTTTGATTTTAACTTCATACAATCATGAATTGGTCCTGCTATGTACTCAAATGTATACTCTCACTAGCCTATGGCCCTTTTGGCTTTGCTCACAGTGATTAAACATCTTCTTTGTATTGTCATTCAAAGTCTCGTAGATAGTCACACTTGTGTTTTACTTCCTTACTTGGTCCCTGTGTTTGCTTTTCAAACAGGTGTTCCTTTGTTCTGCAAGTTGCAATAGACATTCCAAAGTTTGGCTGGTATCATACAGTTGTTTTCGGGCCCCTGAGTGGGGTGAAGGTTTCATTGCCAAGACTAGTTGGCCATAGGAAACAACCAAATATTTGGAAGCTTCTTTGAAACTGAAACATGCCCACTAATATTCAAATTTACGCCACCTTTTGACACCTGGAAAGAGGATATAAGATGGGGTTAGAAGTGTTTGCTTCTCACAATAAAGCCATCTGATTTGTGAGTATGCACCATGAGTCTCATTCCAAACCATTCAAAACAGAAAATGAGCATGTGCCGCTGTAGGAGCGAGGTCAAGAGACAATGCCAGCAGTCCATTTATAGAACATTCATATTTGTCAACAGGTTGTTATTGCAAAAATGGTATAGGAGCGTAACCACCCTCGTGGCTGCAATGAAGTTCACTGTCAGTTAAATTCCGCCTCAGCAACCAGACGATTTTTATGACAATAGTTTGTGAGAATATTTTTGTGACAGCGTGACTATTTTGATAAGGAACTTTCTCCCTTGGATGAAGTTAAACAAACAGTGGCATAAAGGAATTTACAGTAACTCTTTCCAGACTGTAGCTGTAAGGAAGGGAGTGTCCTGCTGTTTGGCCTCTGTACGATTGTGAGAGATGGGAATGAAAAGGTTGAAGTAGCTTAATGTTCATGTTTTTCAATGTTTACCCTCAAAAGTTGCAGCAGACCCACCATTTCAAACCACCTGGATACGGAAAAGGAATTTTATCACTTTCAAAGGGTATCGACTTTGATCTTTCATGTTTGACCAGCTGGTCAACTAATAAGCTGTTTCCTTTGAGATGAATATATGTTTGGGGTGGGCATGCAAATTAGTCTTAAATGGAATAAACTGAATTATTTTGGCTTTGGTTTATGGAACATGATGCTGCGGGCATCGCTTGTGTTGGCACACGTTGTGGTCTTTTTAGATGTGGTCTGTAACATGTGGAAGCTTTGGGGTCTATTTTGCCCCACCCTAGTATACAAAGATCAAGTAAATGAGTGTGGTAGCAGTCAAGCGTCAGGCAATCTATGTTCAAACAAGCATGGCGGTAGTCATTATACCGCACATTTTGTGAACTCTTTTCTAAGACTGTGAATCATATAAAAAGGAGAATGTTGGTCTTTTTAACTCTAAATTGATTGTCATTAAGATCTTAAGTGTTCACTCTGGCTTTCAAATTTGTGGACAAGTTTTAATTATTATTCCCATTTATATCCCTCAGAGTCTTGAATTTGGCTCCCGCTGACAGACTCAAAACTTGTCACCTAAAAAACTGATGGAAAGTTAGAATAAGTAGACGTGGCAAGAAAATATGTTGTTGTTTTTTCACAAGAGGGAATACCTTTTTCACTTGGCAATATTATACATGACAAAACAATAAAAACACTGAATAACTACATGCAATGTGTACCTTCCAACTGATCCCTTCATCATTTTTCAGTGTTAGTATTGAAGGCCTTTTCACGCTAACACAAACAACACTCAATACGTCAACAACATATCCATGAATTCTGGCGCAGTGTGTCCAAAGTGAATTTCCCTGGAGGGGTGGGTCCCAAAATAAAAACATGTTCTATTCCAAGAGCAGCGATCATCTGACATTAGAAAGTGACTCCAATAGTCTACTAATAGGCTACTTTCCCTAGATGACACTTGGAGGTCACGCTGCAATCTCAGGTCATTGAAGGCCTGGTGTGCGTATGGGAATGAGGGGGTGATCGTAAGGCATTCATGCTGACGAAATTTCTCGCTGTTTCCATAAATGCTGTTATGGCAACACTTCCAAATGTTGTCATGCTGGCAAGTTGATGCTTGTGGGATGTTGTGGTAGAGGAATCGTTAGGCTTTGATTTGTATTCACTCTTTTTCGTATACAGTTGTAAGACACTAAAGTTTAAAGAACTAAGATTCAAGTAGGAAGCGAGAACATATTTTAAAGTAAAATACTTTTTTTAGACTGAATATCTAAAAAAATAAAATGATTAGCAGTACAATGCATGGGAAAATCTTTTTGCAAACCTGAAGTTAGAGAGAAAAGTCTTACCTGGCATCATTTGTTTTCACACATCCACCTTGGCTTCTCAGTTAATCCTTTTTCACAAAGCTTTTCATAAAGTTTTTGCCAGCACATTTTCTTTTTTTCCCCTGTGGAAATACAACTTATATATTAGATATATTTAGTGCTGAAAATGTTGGTTCACGGTTGTGACAGGCTTGCTTGCTTTGGAGTTGTCCGACCTTTCTTAATGATGTTCAGCTTTTTTTTCTTGAAAAGTCCGTCTTGAAAATGGCTTTAAATCAACACAAAAATATATTTGCTTTTGCAGCTTGCTCCAGATACAGTTCAGTAGCTCTGGCTAGCCCACTCTATCATTAGCCAATCATAGTTGGTGAAAGCGATGACGTATCCCTACGCCTGCGAGAAGGCAATGGCATATCCCTATGCCTGCGAGGAGGCATTGTGGTGAGCCCAAATCTGATTGGTCGACGCTTGTTTAATGCAGCAGAGCCCGCAGAACTGATTTTGAAGGCCTTGAGGTCGATTTTTGAATCTGGGAACAAATAATGGCTGAAATGTGATTGGTTAAATGCTTCAATATGAAAACACATCTAGAAGCAGTGCAACCAGGAGGAAAAGCAATGAAAAGAAGCTAACAGACAATTTGGAATTATTTAATAAGTATTCATGGGCAAAATATAATTAACATCAGTCTGTGATTCAGATATTTCTTAGGCCAGCAGAGAAGCCCTTGAAGGCCCTGACGGCACACCACTGCTAAGCCCCCATCCAGTCTTTTTTCCTTATCTCCCTCCTCTAGCACACCAATCACATCAAATGATCAACTCATCAGCAAGCTGACCAGAAGCTTGATACCGATCCAGATTATTTGATTCAGGTGTGTTGATGGAGGGAGATATAGAAAACAGACCGGATTTGGCCACCCATGCACTATATTATATTTCGGTATATGGATTGTTTGGGTTTTAGATTGTACTGACCAGCCTTTATATCAAAGTGTTAGCATGTTTGAAATGGACTGTTAAATTGGTTGGAATTCTTTCACTCAGAAAGACCCAATATGTACATCGTGAGAACATTGTTGCATCTGGCACTTTTTTCTTTCTCACCCACCTCTCTCTACTGGATTTAGATCCACTTTTCAGAAGTGACCATCTGTTGTAGCCACATGTTTTGAGGACCTCCCTCATGTGTTTATGCTCTTTCATTTTGGCCTGTGGGCTGGTTGGCACATTACCAGCTCAGTGTTGTAGGGCTCTGATAACGCCCAGTTTATGTTCCAGTGGGTGCTGTAAGTCAAAGAGTAAGTATTGCTCAGGGTCTGTGGGTTTTCCAAACTCCAAGATGAAGGCCCCTGTCATCTTCAATGTGGACATTATAGTCCACAATTGCCTTTTTTAATTTATCATGTGCTTGTAACATTCCCACATGCTCTGCATGTTCAGAGATAGCAATGAGCTCTGAAAGAATTGCATTGTGGGCCAGTTAATGTCTCAAATGAAGCAAGCAAGTCCTATGTGAAGTCAGTGTTTTTTGGGAAAACATTTTATGTGAACATCTGGCTCTTTGAAAAACGAAATCTTTTCTGATAATTGTTCAACTCCGGATCTGCGAATTTGATGTTTCTTAAGTACAGACTGCATTGTAAAACATTTCAGCAACCCTTGTGCTTACGAACTCATACTCATGTCCAAAAGCAATACCGTGCTCTTGTTATTATAAAATAATATATTTTTATTTAATGATGCACCGATATAAACCTGCCCCATGCTGTTTTTTCAGACCAGAAAAACATTTTTTATTCAGTTTTTAGGATTTATGTGGGGTATTTAGCTAGTTAATATTATATATATATATATATATATATATATATATATATATATATATATATATATATATATATATATATATATATATATATATATATATATATATATATATATATATATATATATATATATTTTTTTTTTTTTTTTTTTTTTTAATTTTTTTTTTTTTTTTTTCTTCTTTCTGGGAGACTGTATTTCCATTAGTCATCTGAGATTTTGCATTGAAGAGTAGTCATTTCAAGATGTACAAAGAGGCATGAATGCTAATTAGAGATGCAGACTAACCGCTAAATTACACTTTTTACACCTTTAGATTTCCGATTCCCCTTTTAATAAACAAAATACAGTGCCTGTCGACGTACTCGCTGTTGCTGATGCTGTAAAGATTTTTGTGTTAAACATGTCAGTTATTTTGCCATTTGTTCAGGCGCTAGTCACGCAGCTTCTCTTACTGATTTTTCCACTCAATTTATTTTTTTGTATTTATACTATTCTGCATGCCTTGCCGTGACATTAATGGTGGTTAAAATGTGGGTGTTTTTTGTTTGTGTGTGTATTTGCAGGGCATGGCCTTCTCCCTGGAGGAACGTAAACAGATGGGGATTCACGGCTTGCTTCCACCTTGTTTCATTACTCAGGAAGTTCAGCTCCTCAGAGTACTTAAGAACTATGAAATGAAGAAAGATGACCTGGACAGGTATAAGTTTTAAAAACAGATTTAATTACTCCATAGTGGATAATCACACTCATTGAGTGCGTTCTTATCGTGTGGCTGGAATTTTGATAGACCTCCCAGAGGATTCTGCTGGCTTCGTGCACAATCTATATCTGTGTAGTTTCATCGTGGACGTAAAATATTCCTTTAAACAGATCCCATGCCCTAAATTCCATGTATCCTCCCTTTTACTCCCACAGGGAACCATAATATTCAACATCAGCTGCATTTTGCATGCTTCATCCCTCAGCAATGTGTACACACACAAAAAAAACTTGAGTTGTTTGTCACTATAAGAGACCGCAAGTTGAACTAGACCCTGGTTCACTCCTTTGAATAGTGAGCCAAGTCCTTGATATTATCTGCTTGTCAACTTGCGTCAGTCTCCAGGCTCCCTTTGATTAGTCAACCATTGCATGGTTCGTTATTTACATAGTCATTGATAATGACTAAAAAAGATATTAACAATGCACTTTATCTCCCGATCAATACCATAGTACCAACGACACAACATGCTTAATGAATCCTTATTTTGGTTCTCATGCACCTTATCCTCAAATCTACGATGGACAAAGTGTATACTGGCCTTAACTACTAGACATTAAAGGCTGTTTTGTTTCATTCATGGCTTATTTGTGATTTAGTCCTCATCCATATCTTGAGTTTTTATTTTGTATGATCACAACAGCACTAAGAATTATAATGTCTCTTTATTCAACACATGTCAGGAGTTAGGACTTTGTAACTGGACCGGCTTTCATAAAGAGGAAATTAGTATGAATACCACGGCAAGGGCTATTCTCAAAGGTCTGATTAGTAACCAATTGCAGAATAATAAATGTGCAAACCAAACTTGACCATGCATGATTAAACCTAGTTCTTGGCTGGCCAGGAAAACGAGAACAAAGATACAGCTAAATAAAATGAATGCTCAAAATGAGTATGCAGCAATCTGTTTTAGTATGCCTCTGTGGGATGCTTAAAAATGTATAAATTTTGCTCAAATATGACTTTTCCTGGCAGCATAAGCAATATAATATAAATGTATTCAATATTGTCAAGATTGGATGTGGGCCACATTAACATTTAAATTGGCCTTTAATCTAAAACAGACAGGGAGCTGGTAACACCCTAGTCTACAGGAAAAGCTGCGTGTTAGTATAGGATTCAGCTCCCACAAATGTAAAAACCCTTAAGCAGCATATAAATGCAAGGACCTTATGGTGTACCTCAACTGTGGTCAGCTGGGCTAAGCGCCAAGCTAATCTTGACTTACTAGAATGAAAATGGATGGATAATGATTGATGGGTGGATGTCCATTTGTCACCTGCCCTTACTGTATCTAAGTCTTTGATTCGCTAGTGGACTAAAATACCTGGATAGGTGTCAGGTCTTAGTCTATTACAGTCAATGTCTAACTGTCTACAAATGTTCTTTAGTTCAAATAAGAGCTGCGGCCTGGTGGAGCAAGTGATTTCCGTGTCGGCCTCACTGCTTTGGGGTCCTGGGTTCACATCCAGGTCATGTCCATCTGTGTGGAGTTTGCATGTTCTCCCCGGGCCTGTGTGGGTTTCCTCCTGGTACTCCGGTTTCCGCACGTATTACCTAAACATGCGTGATAGGCTGATTGGACACTCGAAATTGCCCCTTGATATGGGTGTGAGTGTGCATGCTTGTCTGTCTCCTTGTGCCCTGCAATTGGCTGTCCACCGATCAGGGTGTCCCCTGCCTCTGGCCTGGAGACAGCTGGGATTGGCTCCAGGACCAACCGCAACCCTAATGAGGATAAAGCAGTTTAGAAAGTGAGATGAGATGAGAAATAAGAGGCATTACTTATGGCAGAAACTTATATGCTTTTCCAAACTATCTCAAGTCCATTCATTGCGCAGCTGCTGCAGCCTAGAGAATAACGGAGAAGGTCTGGAATCTTTTCATCCGCTAAACAAGAGTCACCTTGTGCTTGAGAACCTGCGGGAGCTGTTCTGATTAGAAATGATCATTTTGCACCGAATTTGGGCCATATTGACCGTTTATTTCCCTGTCCAGAAAGTCAATAAATAAAAAAAATGTGCAGTTTTTTTTTAAGATACAAGTAGTCATTTGCATGCACAGCTGATACGTTTTATCCGGTTTGCCGAATGAAATCACTTTTTCACGAGTTGTCTTTCGTATACTGTATTCTCTCGCGAGAGTCTCTTTGCGGCTTGTCTGTTATGTGATTGAATGTTACATCTGACTTAAATAAAACTTCAATATCTCCGCCCTCCTTTGTTGAGTGAAAATAAGTCTGTAAGAGTTTAAATATTAACATGTGCCCTGTCATTTCCAGGTATGTGTTTTTGATGGGGCTCCAGGAACAGAGTGAAAAGCTTTTCTACCGTGTGATCATGTCAGACATCGAGAGATTCATGCCCATCATTTACACCCCCACTGTTGGCCTTGCTTGCCAGCAATATGGCCTGATATTTAGAAGACCGAGGTAACACACACACACACACACCCACATAGCAGAGACTTGGCAACTGATGTAACCCAAAATCTTTAAATAGAAGAAAAAATGTCTAGAGAAAAAAAGACACCAAAAGAAGGACTGGTCTTTGTGAGGTTGCATTAAATGACCGGTTCTTGAGTGGCGCTGTGGGTGCAGGTTTTTGTTCTAACCGATCCAGCACAGACACTTTGACCAATGAGATTCATGCAGGAAACAAGAAGCAGCTGACTGCAATCGACTGATTGTATTTGTAGGACACCAGATTGGTGAAAAGGTGTCCTCTTAATGATTTGGAATGAAAGCCCGCACCCACTGCGGCCCTTTGGGGAATAGTTTACCTAAAGCTGCTCTAAGGTCACATTGCCCTGAATTATATGGTGCGCCCGCAGTGCACTGAGATTGCGTTATTGTCCAATGAAAGTTGTCTTCAACGCTGTCAATATAAAAGTTATTTCCAGTGGGTTTTAGTCTTGATTCCTACAAATAGTGAGGATGCTAGAAAAAGACCATTTCTATTTTTAATTGTAAAACGACATCTCGCTAAAAAAAATCCACTCTGTGGCCCTTTAATCACTATGTATAAATACCAAAATAGGAGCACACAAGCGGATCTGCTACATTGATTCATATTTGGAAGTTGTGGTTGAATGTTTAGCCAACACATGGTTGGGCAGCTTAGATAACGGCGAACTGCAGTAAACTCCTAAAATCAGTTCAGGGTTTACTGTTAAGAGATCTGCAACAGAGACAATGGTGCACCATTAGTTACAATAATTTATTTCATTCAAGTTCATTGAGTTTATGAAATTTCACTGTGGAAAAGAAAACGTTTATACTCCTTGAAATTGAATGGACGTAACCTTGATCACTTATGATTATGTTATATCTGCAGATGCATGCATCTTGTTTCATATGTCATGTGAATGTCAACACAACCATAATTGATGTTCATTGAAATATGCATTTAAATGGCATTTACTGACAGTTCATTTTGCAGTGCAAGTTAGTAAATCCAAATCTACTTTATCTGCTGTGTGAAAGTACGCATGACAAAGACAACAATCCCTCTATGGATGTGCAGAATGCGTGTCCCCTACATAAGTAGGGCCACCAGCACTACTCAGATTCAGTCTCTAATCAGTCAAACTCAGGTATAAAGGCTTTTTGTGCAGAAACTACAGCCTTTTCTTTTCTTGCTTGACTTTACCTGTTAATCTGCCTCATGGAGTCTAAACACTCCAACATCAGCTCTGTACAGAAGATTAAAGGTCAAGCGCTATTAAGTGTGAAAACATGGTGGATTCACTGATCTTTTAATGGGGCAGAGGTGGAAGGATAAAGGCATACATTCACATATCAGAGGATTAGCAGGCATGCTTACTTTTATAGGTGTGTTGGCTCAGACCCAAGACAGTGTCTGGTGGTAAATCTTTTTTGCCACTTTTTACCTCATCAAAACAATTATGCTATGGATGTTGAACAACGAATGATTGTTGCCTTTAGTTAGAAAAGCTAGTCAGTGGGGCTATTGTGTCCCATCCAAAGAATGCACAAATTAAAAAATGCTCAAAAGAAACTTAGGCTGTTCCAGGGGCTCCCTGGTTTAGTGACATCAAACACTTCACCTTGTGGATTCAGATGGGTGGTCATCTTATGGGTCATCACTGGAACTGTGACAGCAGGTTAAATAAGCATATAAAGAAGTCAAGGTTGCACCATTTATATTGGGAACCTCCAAACAGGGTCATTCAGTACCTATGCTATACAGAAGCAGCTTAAACTCAGTGCTTAGTTACTGTATATTTAGGCTCAAGCATAACACCCTTGCACCATTTTCTTTGAACTGCCAATTTTTAACTGGATTTGCTATCTAGAACCTGTTAATCTTCCTTCCTACTTGGAATTTAGGGGTTTTGGTTGTTTTGTTACTTACAATTTAAAGCAGTTGAGAACTGCTGGACTGCATATGTCTTAAAAATGCAACTACCTGAAATAAATAACTCAAATAACTGAGTTATTCCAGGCAGAAGCTGCATGTCTTTTGATGTAAATATTCCACATTACAATATTGACAACATCAGATCACAGTCAAGTGCCATTTTTATTTATATGTTCATACAGTGTTTTTTCTAAAATTTGGTGGGTGCAGCTCATAGCCAAGCTTAGTGTAAAGAACAAATATTAGTGTACCCTCAGGACTAAACATTTTCATCACTTTATCATGAAACGCAATAATAATTATAATGTAATATAATGTATATGTTTATCCGGGTTAGGGGTCTGTGCGGCAGACTTTTAGCACCGGTGAATCGTAATATAACATAAACAAATTTAAATGAACTTGAATTATGTTGAAGATATACTCAAAAATAAGTTTAATCTAACCTTACACTAAACTTAATTCAATTTATTTTGCATTTTTATTTAAAGAAAACATGGGAATTATGTGTTTTTTGCCAGCGTTATAAGCACAGGGAATATACGTTTCTGAGAATTTAATTGGGAATGTTAGGTCATAAAGGAAACAGCCATACTCTGTCTGGTCTTTTTATGTCCTTTTGTCTGGATGCTAGTAGTCTCATATATTGTGGTTCGCCAAAGTGTGGCAGCGAATACACTACATCATTTACAAATATTGTACAGACTGTATAGTTGGGATTATGCTGCTTTAATTTTCCCTGCCATTCAAAAAGTCAGTGGTAAGGCGAAGACATTTTTATTGGGCAAATGTCATAAATCATTGGGCTGAAACTCATCTAATAACCATCTGGTTTCATCAGAACTGTGGCTCTGATTTCTTTTGCACTTCCTTCCTGTAATGGAATAATACCTTCGCGGCTGTGGTGGGCTGCTTTCCCTCTTATGTAAGCCTGGAATGAAAAATTGGAAATTCACACCCCTTGTCTTGACTCCTAAAGTTTTGACATCACACAGTCATCCAGTGTTGATGTCCAAATTTGATATTTTACACTCAGGTTCTTGTTTTCTTCACCTTCAGGAAAGAGTGTTTTTTTAATATATATTTATATACTATATTTTTTTTACACTCAGTCAGTGTTCCTATGACACGATGAAAGACCGATCAAGCTAATTCAGATGTGGGCATTATGACTCAAAACACTCTCTATTTAACTGGGAGTATATGCTGCTGTTTGGCAGACTGTGCTGATTTCAGTGGGCTGTGGTGGAATGAAGTGTGGGCTTTAACTGGCTGTGTAAAAACAGGCTGATTCAGGCAATGTGTTGAGTGGTAGAATGGAAAAACCTCAAAATGTGGGCACACTAAGCAGGGTGGACGTAGAAGAGAAGAGGGCATTGTCTTTGGAGGGTTGAACACTGAGGAGATGGTGTAAAGGGAAAGTAAGTAGAACTCTCAGGAAAGAAAGTACAGCACAGCTTCAGCACAGTCACATTTCATGTCAAAGTGATAAGAGAGTTGAGTAACATGTTCAATTTGCTTTTAATACCTAGGAAAGTGCTATGAGGAAAGAAACAGTGGTCTTGAGGAAATATTAGCATTTTTCCAAACCACCACCATTTGTAAATGTTCATTCTATCTATTGATCTGCCAAATCTTGTCAACATTTGGTTATGTTAAGTGCTCCAAAAAGGCAATTTAGTTTACTATGAATGTTAATTTTATCTTTAGAAGAAAAATAGCTGGCTGGCAACCAAATCAGGATGTACCCTGCTTATGGCTCATAGTTATCCAGATGAATGGGCTCCAACACCCGTGAGCCCTGTGAGGATAAGCAGCATGGAAGATGAATTAAGGTTATGAATATAAGTCTGTGTTATGTTTTTGTAAGAATCAGTAGTGTTCAGATTCTCAGTATTTGGTCATTTGCACTGTATCCTAAGTATTTTAGTCATTTTTTCCAAAATGATTTTGAACTACAACATCAAAAAAGTTCAAAATATATCTTGTATCACAGACTACTTGTCTGCTTTGTCTAATCCATTTGTAAGAAAATGATGGGCCCGGGCTAAGCTACTTTCTCTCATATTACATGGAAACATTTCATTTTATGTAAAACCAAACCTTCTAAACCCTTCTTAGACACTTCATGGAAAACTATGAATGCGTCTTGAAAGGACACAAGTTGTATAATGCTGCTGATCCACTTAGTAACTTGAGGTCACGCACCACATTGAATAACGCCATATATCGTGCTTGTGTGATTCATTTGATATAGTGTGGGATTTTACTTAATGCAGGAATTCAAGATATTCAAAATGGTCACTATAATACATAATTTTATTTGCATGATCATCAAATAGTCTTGTGATTCCACAGAATTTGCTATCCCCACAAAAATGACTAACCAACCCACCAGCTACCCGAAATTCACTTCCAACTAGCCCACTGTTTACACAGCCTCCACAGGCCACCATACCTGATGGGCAGACGGCAGAACCAGTGAAAAGCACAATTGTGGTTTACTCATTCATATTCCAAACCACTTATCTTCGCAAAGGTTGTGGGGGGTGCTGGAGCCTATACCAGCTAACTATGGGCACCAGGCGGAGGACACCCTGAATCGGTAGCAAGGAGCAGGGGCACAAGGACACAGGCAATCATTTATGCTCGCACTCATACCTAGGGGCAATTTAGAGTGTTCAACCAGCCTGCGTGTTTTTGGGATGTGTATATATATAGGAAGTCAGTACAACAGGTGATCCAGTGGCCTTGAGCATCACATTTGGCCCTTGCAAACATCAGACACTGTTATACAGGACTCCACTTTTATTAATTTATGTGGTTGTTAAGCACATTTTAAATCAAACAACTAAAAACATATCAACACCCTGTCAAGTAGACCCCAGTCCAAAGAGGCAAACAAAGTAAAATTATTCGTAAGAAATTGTGCCAAATTTTAAAATGTGGTTTTGTATTGCATTTCAACAGTGTTATTTGTGGTCACTTGAATGTGTTCATTTAAAAAAACACATCGCCTGTTAAATGTTTTACTGGAAAAGGCCTTTTTCTCAGTGAGGACCATTTGAACTTTCCAACATTGGTACTAATCCCAGCATCCCAGCAGCAAGTCTGGCAGACAAATCTAAAGTGTTCATTTTGGAGTGCTATTGCAAAATGTCATACTGTGCATACTTTCACACTGTAGAAGAGAGCAGTTTTGAGTACAATGGCCGTTTATGTGTGTTCATCTCTAAATAGCACGCATCGTTGCAGTTCATGAATGCCAAAGAAAAAACAAAAAGCTTCCATAATGTTTCACAAAATGTTTTACATAAATCTACAATGTCAACAGCATATGACAGGAAGACGTTTTGTGGCAGGAATCAGTTAAAACTATGCACAATATTTATGACCCTCGATGGCAAAGCTTGTACACAGCAATACTCAGGTCAGTAAAGAGTTTCAATTTGAATCAAAGCTGTGCTGTGGGAAGGTGTTATCCTTCTTCTAGAGTCATGGTTGTGAATGTTTTATCTAGACATATTCTTTAGGTCACTCTTGAGTTAAAAGGTGAAATTCCTTTTTACTTTTGGGAACAGGTTCTAATATTTTGAAGTCATTTTTCTTGTAGTATTTGGATCTGTTCACAATTCCTTAGTCCTTGACAAAAAAAGATTTCCAACTGGGAAAATCAGCATGATGTTTCAATGACTATGCTATTTAGTTGTGCTTGCAAATTATATTCAGTGCCATGAGAAAGTATTTTGTCCCCTTCTCAAATTGTCAGGCTTTTTTTGGGATGGATGATAAAGGGTTCCTAAATGTTTTTTTTATTTGTTTTCATTCTAGGAAAAAATGTTTGAAGCCACAGTGCCATAAAAATGTATTTGCTCCTTTCCCATAATCTTTATTATTTTTTTGCATACTTTACCCATTTTATTCTTTGACCTAATCAAGCACATAACAAGTATGCATAAAAATAGTTTATAAATGTGATTCCCTAATTGAAAAAAAAAACAAAGCTGTCTAGCCAGTGTAGTTGGACATGTAATTTCCCCTTCAAAACCTAGTTGGATCCTTCCAGCAGCAACAATTGAAATACTAAAGTGTTTTCTATTAAAGGCAAAGAGTTTTTCCACATCTCCACGGAGATAGTTCGGAACACTGCAGAATATATTTTTTTTTTGTATTGAAACACTGAAGGGTTTTTGAGCATTAACAGCCTTTTAAGGCATTGTCCCCCCAGTCACAGCATTGCTTTCATAGTCTTGACTTTGCCTAGGCGACTCCCAAAAATGAATTTGTTCTTCAGCAATTTCTTTGCTTGTATGTTTTGGCTCATTGGCCTGCCGCAGAACCCGAGTGTGCATCAGCTGGAGCTCAGAAACTGACTACCAACCAACCATTGTCATGGTGAAAATAATTTATAATTTCATCCCATACTGAAGCCGTCCAGGTCCTACTACCACTAATGTGTTTGGCTATTTGACTGTATTACACTTATGTCAAATGTACTGAGGGACACACCTTTCAAAAAGTTCAATTTTCATCTAGCCAGTCCATAAATTCTCACAAAATCTAGGTCATCTCGGACTTGAACCCAGAGTTGGGAGGCTGATGTGCTAACCATTAAAGCTGCCGGACCGCCAGGGCAGATGCATATTGTAATGGATACATGTGAATTTATTCATTCATCCCTTTCCTTTCATGTAATTGACGTCCATTATGTAGAATTCATGCCTAATGACATCATAGTCAAAGAATGTGACGTTAATGCGTTATCCTGCTACTCTAATCAAACCCTTCTTATGGTTCAAAGTAAGGTAGCTCAACCTCATGTGGCTCACTAATGGAGTGTGTCCAGCACACTGAAGGTTAAGGAAATGCATTGATCCTAAAGTATGGTGACTGGTTATGTTTAGTCTGGACATGGGTCAAAGACTGGAGGCCATCTTTTGGTTAGGGCTCAGTGTGTTAGGGGGTCGAGTGTGCACCACTTTTCCCCAGTCTCTGTAGTGGGTTTTGTGCCGAGCTGCAGGTCAGCCTCTATGCTGTTTCATGTCATCAGGTTGTTTGCTTTACCCTCTCTGTTCTCGCCACGCTCTTACAAGGGAAACCAGACATGGCAGTTCATTGCTTTGTGGTCCTCCTTTCATCTAGAAAATAGGCAAAAGCCATTAAGCACTGCTATTTCCCTAGCAGCAGTCCATTGCACATGTTTTGTCCATCAAACACTAAATCGAATACTACTGTAAAATTTTACAAAATTTAATGTATTATGTGTATATATTTTCCACACAAAATTCTAGTTCACCCATTGTGGGAAAAACACCAAAAACAGTTCCTTCTCTGTGGTATTAAATAAGCAATTTATAGCAATTTTAGGTCCGAGAGACCAACTCCATTGTTGCCTGTACATTATGAATATTTTACAATTAAACTCTCACAACATGAACTCCCTCACTAGGTGCGGTATACCTACGCTTGATGTCAGTTCACAGCCATTACGCATACTTCTATTAATATTGGTTTTAATTGTTGTTTTCCCCCATTACACATTAGAATCGCGATCTTTTACTAAATTGTTTGAATATAATTTTTTTCTGATTGATAGATGCGATTGAACAGATGGGCCGAATACAAAGCTTTCCTCTTCCTTTAATAACAATCCATTTATGAAGTGTAGACAGACTACAATTACTAAATAAATATCATAAAAATTCACACAGAAATCCTTTCTAATCCTAGCCTTTGTCTCACTTTCTCCTTAGAGGTACGAGATAAGTGTTTGCCAATGCACACAAATGAGTCTGTCACTTTCTTATACCCTTTTTTTATTCTGTAGGTAATATTTTTATATAGTGATGATGGATGATGTCACTTATTCAACTTCTCTTTGGCCTCTTTGCTTCCCTTGTATTTTTTTTGCCAAGAGTAACTTGGTTGTGTGTGTATGTGTGTATGTGTGTGTATGTGTATGTGTGTGTGTGTGTGAGTGTGTATGTGTGTGTGTTGGAGGGAGAGGGGGATTGTGGTGTGTCATCTACTAAAACAGCTTTGCTCTACTTTATCTGGGTCAAATGGTATGAGTTCAACGGCACATTGAAGTTCAGAGGGCCCGAAAATGAGAAATGGATGAGGGATACGTCAACTGAAATGTTTTCGTGAACATTGTCAGACAGAGATTAAGGCTTTGCCAGCTCTATGCTTGTCTGCTTTGATTTTCTCATACAGTTGTTTTGCAAATGTCATACTTTTAGGCCAAACTTTCTCAATGTTATTTCAGTTTTTCACATTCCACATAATTGCCTTGCAGGAATTTTAGGTATCCCTGTATACAACACACATAAAAAGTTGCATTTGGTCCTTAAATTGTGTGTGGGTATAATTTTATTATGCCTATTTATGCGTGGTGATCATATAAAATATAAGGTGTCACATTTTTTTGCATGGATTTTACTACTAAGTTGTGAATCATTTGATCAAAGGCAAAGTCCATCATAATATTTTAATTACATTATTCATTCATTGTTTTTCAGAACGGTTTTATCCTCACTAGGATGGCAAGGGGTGCTGGAGCCTATCCCAGCCGACTTCAGGCCAGGGGCGGGGGACACCCTGAATCGGTGGCCAGCCAATCGCAGGAGACAAGCCGGCAGACAATCATTCACACTAACACACACACCCAGGGGTAATTTAGAGTGTCCAATCAGCCTACCATGGATGTTTTTGGAATGTGAGAGAAAACCGGAGTACCCGGAGAATCCCCACACAGGCCTGGGAAGAACATGCAAACTCCACACAAGTGGACCAACCTGGATTTGAACCCAGAGCTGTGAGGCCAACGTGGTAACCACTCAAGCCGCCAGGGCGCCCCTCATTACATTATGTAATTTTAAGAAAATATCTTCTGTATGGATTTAGCTACTATTTTGCACATAATCTGATTTTATAATCTGGGATTGCCTAGTGGGCAGCTAAAATGTAGTTTCATATGTAATTCAGATAGAAAAGGGTCTAATTCAGGCAAGTGGTATAGTAAAACATGGATTATGAACACACCTGCACCTACTTGTATTAAGTGAACATTTTACGTAATATGAAGACAAATGTATAACTGTTAGAGGCCCTGTAAATATTTTACTGCCAACTATTGACTACCATAAAGTGAACAAAAATCCTGATATTCACACTTGTAATAGTGCAGCCGCCTCGTGCTGTAGAGGTCCACTCGCCTGGCTTTGGTGCATGCAGGCGCAGGCTCAAATTCCTGCAGGTGTCAGTATGATTGTGGGTGCGTATGATTGTTTGTCTCCCTGTGTGCCCTACAAGTGACTGGTGACCAGTCTAGGTTGTAGTCGGCATTTCACCCAAACACAGCTGGGTAAGGCTCCCTCAACCTCCGCAACCCTTTCAATGATGGATGGTATGGCAGCTGGATGGATCTTTGTACTAAGACTATTTTACTAGAGTAGCATGTTGTAATTTATTGTTTTTTTTCCTCCCCCCCACTGATTTAATGATAGTTACTGATAGTTACAGTACATAGAAAAATAAACATTTCTCTCCTCTCCCCAAAGCTGCAAATTCACTTTTATGGGACACTTGCTTTATTTTCTTTTTACAACCCTTTGACAACTCTTCAGGTTTCTTGAATTGCATATTTTGTATTCTTTATTTCATTTGGCACTGACTTTAAATGAATATTACAAATAGTGACAGTTTTACTATTGCTGATACAGGGATGAGATGTCCCTTATCATCAACATATGGGTTTCCTGGGGAAAAAACATACTCTAGCCAGACCTCACACGTAGACATGATCTCTTTATCTTAGACCTGTCTCCCAGCAAAGGACATTGGTCCTCCCCTCCAATAGGAAACAGAAGATGGAATGATGAAGATGAATGAAAATTTTGGCAGCCTCAGAGATCCAAAGTAAACTCCTCACAGTGGCTCATGGCTGCAGGCTCAACATTTAAGCCTGTTGCACCAACATGCCTTTAACATTTAATACGGCCCCGCTTTGGAGGAAAAAGCCTCAAGTGATGACATCTAAGGTTTTAATAGGGGTGTCTTTACTGTTTTCATTTCAAATCACAAACATATTTAAAGTGAACAAAAATTATTTTATTGTTTTCCTTGAATTTTTATCTATCCCAGCTGACTTCACGTCAGAGGCAGCAATATGCTAATGACATTTTTTTTGTGTTCCAGGGGGCTATACATTTCCATCCATGACAGTGGTCACATTGCATCAATACTACAAAACTGGCCAGAGAATAATGTAAAGGTAATCTACCAGTCAAACTGTGGCAATGCCTGGAGCCTTCAGTATTTGGTCATAATACATTTCCATTGTACTGTGTACTGAAGGTTTTGAGTTGAGGGCATTAGGAAGAGACAGAAAATACTCTATAGCTTTCTACATCATCTCAGATTTTTAAAAAGTAAATAAACAAAGCAGCATATTACCGAGATGAAATGTTCTCAAGGTAGAGCGGTAACACATTTTCATTCAACAATGGACATATTTGCTCATTTCCCTTTTCCGCAAAAATCAAAATTTAAGTTTTGCATTTACATGAAATAGGCAGAGTCCATAATTACAGCAGATTCCGTTCAACTAACATGTGCCATTTTTGACAAGTCCATGATTAAGGATAATCGTAGCATAATCCATTCATTTCTGGATAATATTGTCATCCAAATTACTTTTATATGCTTACATCAACCTGTGCAAAGAGGTTAAAATGCATATTGGTGATCATCTGGTTAAAGCCAAATGATGAAAACAGTAACTATTCTTGGTATTTTCAATGTACCTAAAACCTCAACCACCTGTCCACAGCTGTCAACAGTAGGGTATTTGTTTCATCACAGACATTCCACAACCCATTGTCCTCTACCGAGCAGAACCCACCCCTAAAATTTCAGTAGAAAGTTGCAAAAATGTAAGAACAGTAAATTGACCAACAGGCTTAAATGTTGACCCAGCAGCCATAGACATAAATATAGGAGGAAACCGGGGGTACCTGCAGGAAACCCACACAGGCTCGGAGAATACATGCAAACTAAACACAGGTCAATTGGCCTGGATTTGAACCCAGGACCCCACAGCTGTGAGGCCGATACACTAATCACACAAGTTGTCGGGCCTCCTTAATGATAGAATGATGTTTGTATAAATCCCTTGGTTTGTTACCAAGTCCTGGGACTCTATCAAATGTAAAAATGAAACTTCACCAAACCAAAAAAGCATCCATTTAATTATGGTCTGGACAAAAGAAGGAGAACTATGGACTTTCCTTGTGCGAATATGCCCTTATTCACTTCACCCCATTTGGCATGGACTAATGAAAAGTATAGTTTTGATTTATGACAGAATGGATGCATTTTTACCCCTAGCAATGACAGAAATGCTATTCTCCTAAGTGCAAGTCACATTGTCTTGATGGTTGACAGGCTGTGTGCGTGACGGATGGTGAGAGGATCTTGGGTTTGGGAGACCTCGGCTGCCATGGCATGGGAATTCCAGTGGGGAAACTGGCCCTCTACACAGCCTGTGGAGGCTTTTCCCCTCAGAAATGCCTGCCTGTTATGCTGGATGTGGGCACAGACAATGAGGTGAGATTAAGAGACAAAATATACTTATTTAAATACTTACTTAGAGCTGTTAATGAATTAGATCATTATGACATTATTATACTCTTTAAGGAGCTGTCCATAAAATAAAATTAAGCAGTTAGACCAAGGGTGGGCAACCAATTCCACAAAGGGCCGCAGTAGGTGTGGACTTTCGTTCTTACCTCTAAAGAGGAAACCTTTCCACAAATCTGGTATCTGAGAAGTACAATCAGTGGATTGCAGGCAGGTGCTTCTTGTTTCAGAAGAAACTCCATTGGTTAAACTGTCTGTGCTGGATCGGTTGGAATAAAAACCTGCACCCACGGCGGTTTGCCCACCCCTGATTTAGGTACATGCATGGAACACAACCCTGTAGAGTGCCCTACAACTGACTATTGACGAGTCTAGGGTCTAGTCTGCCTTTTGCATGCAAACTCCACAGAGGTAGAATGACCTTGAATTTGAACCTAGGAACCTGGTGCTGTGAGGCTGACGTGCTGATGTGGAAACCACTCATCCACTGGGCTGCCCATTTCTAAAACATATATTATGTTTTATGGTTTTGGTTATAGATTTTTCTGCCATTATTCATTCTGCATGGCGACACTTATGGGAATGAATAAAGTCGCACCGATAAAAATGTAGCCTTATAGTTCCATTAGACCATTTACACAAAGTCAGAGGAATAGGGATAAACTTCTGGGAGAAAAGAATAAAACGGCTCGAAACAAATAATTCATACACCACATTTGAATTGTAATACCATTTTTACTGCAAAAGTTTGTGGCAGAGTTTGCCATTCATTCATTTAATCCAAAGTGCTTTCAGTCATTTGTTTTTTACTTGTAAAACAAATGAAGGTACGTGATGAAAAAAGTAGAGACTGAGGACAATTCAGCACTTGTTTTTTTGGCTATAGTGTTCACCTTGGTTGGTTTGAACAAAACCAAAGTATGCACGTTTTTTGGTCCTACGCCACTATATACACTTACACTAAAAACTTGACATTTTACATTGGAGCATTAAGTTTTAACTAATCAATTGCCTTTCTCCATTGTTTGATATTAAGAAAATATACACACTTCCCGCCGCCTGATGATGTAGAGCACAGGTGTCAAATTGATTCCACAAAGGCTCAAGTGAGTGCACTTTTTCCTTTCAGCTCAAACAGCACAGACAGTTTGACCAATGGGCTTTCTGCTGAAACAAACATCAACTGCCTGCAATCAACTAGTTACAGTTGACATAGAACAGATTGGTGGCAAGGAGTCATCTTCATTGCTTGATAGGAAAACCTGCACCCATTTGGCCCATTGCGGAATTGGTTTGACTCGCCTGACTTAGGGCGCCGGCTCGATTCCCACTGGTGGTGTTATGATTGTGAGTGTGTGTCTCTATGTGTGTCCTTCTGCTGCTGAGTGGCAACCAGTCTTGAGTGTAGTCTGCAAAAGTCAGCCGGGACAGGCCCCTTATGAGTGAATGAATAAATAGTTCCGTTGATTGGTATGTGCATTAGCGGGGAAAGGACTGTGATCATGTTTAAAATAAACTGGATAATTTTGGAAACGAAACTCTTAAATTGCTCCTTAAATTATAGATTATTTCCACGCCCTCCGTTAGAAGGCACATATTCCAACCATCCGCACTTAATCTCACACGAAAGAGGCAACACCCTTTAGAGAATTAACATTACCCTTGATGATTGCCAGCTGGGAAAGCAGTGCCAATTCGTGTAAGTAAGTACCTGCCAGCCAGCAAACAGAGCTATATTCAAAACTGTGTACCACATGTGTCTGTAGCTTTAAACAGACTAAAAATTGCTAGCATTTAAGTCTATGTTTACACATCTTTCTGTATACATGTAATCCATGTTATGATGGTAAAGGCATAGCAACGTTAAAGGATTCTGTGTGACACAGATGAAGCTAGCCTGTCATTTATTTTGCCAAGACAGACCTCAACTCGTCCAGTTCAACTTCAATCACTCCAAATTTAAATGTGGTTAAAGAAATACACATCGGCAATATGACATGGACAGTCTAAATTGCCCATGGGGATGGGTGTGAGTGTGCACCTGATTGCACCTCTAAGATACCAGATTGGTGGAAAGGTTTACTCTTATTGGTTGGAACGAAAACCTGCACCCTTTACGGCCCGTTCTGGAATAGTTTGGAGACCCATGCTCTAAAAAAAACAACATTTGCTTTTGTTGTGTGTTCTTTGAAACTGTTACACAGTGTCAATGAATATCCATTTACCTTCTCATTTCATGCTTTTCAAACACGTTATACTTTAACATGCGATCGGAGTTGGCATAGAAATTATATTTTCATAAGGGAGATGAAAAGACACAAGCAAAAGTAGATAAACACAGGATAGCCTGAGCCAAGATTCGAACATAGTAGGCTTGACAATGAAGTAAAAAAAATGCAATTTGAAAAAAAAATATTGATATTATTATAGTCAAATTACAAGTCAATTGTGTTCATTTTGATGCTCTGTATTCAACCTAGGATTACAAAAAGCCAGAATGGGTAAGAAAAATGTCAGGGCAAGACTATTCTTTCAAGCTTACTCATGCCACTTTTTCAGAACTTTTTTTTAACAGATTAGACTTCAGTGTGCATTGCTGTGGTTGAAGTTTCCATGTTTGTGTTTTTCTTTAGAGATGACAGCCCAAAAGAGCTCAGTGGGGCTGAATAGAGCACTTATACTCCTTGGGTTTTTAAGCTCTGGGCTAGAAGTTGATTGAGACAGTGAGAAAGAAGGTCGGGAGGTTGGTTAAGGGAGAATGAATCCTTAGTCTTATTTCCATTGATTCAGGTTTTGTGATGGTCTGTTTTGTTAAAATTACCATTCTTTTCTTGCCTTGAAGAAGCACAACAGCAATTACTATGACTGACATCATAAAACCTTGGAGCAATTAATTTGTATTATTGCCCATGACTTTTCTCATTGCACGCGATTGCATCACTTTTGAAATGACCACCAAAGTGGCACTGCTCTTGCTCCACTTTGAAACATCAAGAGATCACGTTTTGCGTTCTTAAATTACAATTTACCTTGGCGAACTGCTGCCTGTGATTGTCCAATATATGCCCGCCAGGAAAAGACTTGTCAGCTTGGCCAATGGCCAAGTCTGATCCTTGAGAGCCCCTAACCAGTCTGTTTCCCATGTCTCCCTAACCATTAGGGTTTGTTTTAACGTGCTGGTTTAGGGTGACATTTAGGGTTAGGTTTAGGTGTAGGTGTAGGTCTAGGTGTAGGCCTAGGTGTAGGTTTAGGTTTAGGTTTAGCCTAACCCTAGTTAGGTTTAATCTAACCCTAGTTAGGTTTAGCCTAACACTAAACCAAGGGGTTTAGCTACAAAAACCTTAAACCTAACCATAAACCTAAACCTTGTTTATGGTTAGGTTTGGGGTTAAGGTTAGAGTTAGGGTTAGGCGCAGGTGTTGCCAAGTCCTGTCCTCGAGAGCCCCTATCCAGTCTCATTTCCAATTCTCCCTCCACCAACACACCTTAATCAAATATTCCACATCTGTATGATGCTTCTGGACAGCTCGCTAAGGAGTTGATCATTTGATTCAGGTGTGGAAGGGGAGGGAGATATGGACAACAGACTGGACATGGCCTCTTGAGGACCGGACTTCGCCATCCCTCCAATAATTTATCATTGGGATAGTTTCTAACCTCCTAATGGTGGCGACTTCTCTCTCATTGCTTTACTTATTTCAGAGCTACTGTGTAATTATATATTCAAACTGGATGGGACGTAAAGGATGCGTCCTCAAATTAGGCTTGAACGCAACTGCCAAGATTTTGGGATTAAAAGTTCAAACTACTAAATCTGAAAGAATTTGGCCTTGCGGCCTAGGGAAAATTGCAAGAACATAAAACATGTATATAAAGCATTAAATTGCGAAACAAATTTTGTGGCTTGTTCTCGTCATGCTTAACATTACCATCAAGACTTACCACAAACATGTCGCGTGTTGTTTGGTGTTTTTCAGACACTGTTGCAGGATCCACTGTACATTGGGAATAGGCATAAGAGGGTGCGAGGCCAGGAATATGATGATCTGCTGGATGAGTTCATGAAGGCAGTGTCAGACAGGTATGTTCACTTGAGTTGCCAAATCCTCATTTGCCTGCTTTCTCCAAATGTATAAGACATACGTGCCCTTAAGTCATTTGAAGCTTACCATATGCATACGGTGTGGAACGCAGACACATTTCGTGAGATTCAGAATTCTGGTGAGCAAATCACCAGCGAACGATTTAACATTTATGAGTGGAATTTAGGCTTCCAAGCTCTTCAAAACTGTGCATAATAACCAGCTTTGTTCCCGATGAGCAAACCTTATTGAAAAGCGATCACAGCGCCACAAAAAAAGACATTACCTATAGCTAGAGATTTTATTCGTAGCCATTAAATTAGGTCACAGCACTGAGTCCGTGTCCTTGAGGACAGTTTATTGTAAATTGTATTTATTTATATGTCTGAGCATACTCATAGATATCACAGAGCTGTAGAAGCATCAGAGCCACTGGTTTGCTTTGGCAAAGTTAGGTCAGGAAAGAACAGAAATAGAATCGGCAAAAAGAGGCCACAACTCTAATAACTAGGTAGCTTCTTAACTACAGGCAACATCAGAGATTCTTCCTGAAAGGTAGCCAGATTGGTGGAAACTGAATAATTACAGGCTCAGAGACTGGGTGATTATAGCTCTAAGGGTTTATAAGTAATATACATGTTTATTTTTCTGACAAACACAAAAAGCATGAACTCCTTGACTGCTACTCCCATTTAGCCATAGCAGCAATATATGGATTTTGAAACCAATGTTGAAAAATAACTATGACTTTTAACACAATCATACTAGAACTTTTCCACTGAATGGCACACAGATATCAAGCGGCATCTAAGTAGCAGTCACACCCATCCCGAAAGTAGCTTCAAGACTGAGGCCTTAATAAATCTACAAACCCACTCTCTTTCTCCCAGGCGCCAATAACTCCAAGCACCATTCAGTTGTTAAAACCCTTCCCCTCATCACAAAAGCATTCTTTCCTACTTTCGCCATTCCATCTTTTCACCAGCAATTGGTCATTCTTTGTACTCCAACTCCCAGGTGGGAGAGGCAAACGTACCTCTCCCACCTGGCAGTTGGAAAAATTTGTTGATTTTCAGAGTTATTCAAGCTAAATAGCTAAGTAACTATCCAATCTGATTGATCTAAATGCACAATATCAATCAACTTAGTAACTTCAGCAATGCTGTTTAGTGTGGAAGATTGGTTTCCATTCAAATATCTGAAATCTTGCATCAACAATAATGTCACAACATCAGGTTTATTTTTCGTTCTTGATTTAGGTTAGATGTAACTGATCATTGTGCTGATACAGAACATAATTTGGGTGAAAGAATGACTTTAACCGTGGGTAGAAAATTGAGTAAAGTGCACCATTTTACGTGCTTGATCACAAAAGTACCATAATTCTGGTTTTACATTGCCAGTGTTGAAAAAATAAAAGCATTTGCTTCGGTATGTACTGTATGAATGAGCTACAAAGTGCTTGTTAGGCAATATAACCCCAAGGCCAGATCGAATTCCGCTAGCCATTATTTTGACACCTTGGGGATAGCCGATTCCCCTAAACGACTTAATTAGAATAAACGGTAAAAAAAAATTAATGAAAAATAAGTGCCGGCAAGATTGTGACAAATACAAAACTTCTGACAGTGATCTGCCTCATGTTTCATCATGCCCCATTGGGTTCAACTATACTAAATATAAGTGACACTGGAAGACTTTTGCTTCACAGGGATTCGAAACACACGTGCATTCACTTTTCAGGTTAAATGGCATGAAAATTGCAGCATGAACTTGGAGGATTGCACTCAAACTGAAAAATGAATAAATACAAAAAAGTTGGGAGGCCAGTGGGTGAGTAGTTAGCACGTCGGCCTCACAGTTACGGGGTCCGTGGTTCAAATTCAGGTCGGTTGGCCTGTGTGGACTTTGCATGTTCTCCCGGGGCCTGCGTGGGTGTCCTCTGGGTACTCCAGTTTCCTCTCATTTTCCAAAGACATGCATGGTAGGCTGGTTGGACACTCTAAATTGCCACTAGGTATGAGTGTGAGCGTAAATGGTTGTCTGTCTACTGAAAGTCAGCTGGGATAGGCTCCAGCACCCTCCACGACCCTTGGAAGGATAAAGCGGTTAGGAAAATGAATGAATGAATAGAAAAAAGTCGAGAATCTTGACTTGTTCTTCAACATATAGTTACCAACTAACTAATATTAAAGAACTTGTGGACACACAAAAATGATATTAAAAAACTGCTCAGATAAAGACAAAACTAAATGAGGTTATGCTGTGCACCATCTTTAAGAAGGTTTTGTTAAAATTGTAGCCATTTCAACTCCAACAAATAGAATGAGGACTTTCCCACCTGGCTACTTAGCACACTCTTGACAAAGAACTGGACACACATATTAAACTTCAGTCCATAAATCTGCTGGTGTTCTGAAATCTTTTTTTTCTTTTTATAGCAGCCACAAACTCAGACTGGGTAAAGTCAAATTGCAGTGTAAGTGAACACTTGGGCTCTAGTCAGCAGGAGGAAAAAATGGTTTTGTAATGTGTGGGATTTACAGATATTTTCTTTTTTACTGATCATGGAAATATTTGCAGTCGTTGGATGAAGTATGGATTGCAATAGAATTTTTGTTTTACTTGGGTTTATATAAAAATGTGATGAATCCACAATGCATACAGTCGGTCTGGCCTCATTAGTTCTACAGTAGAAGTGTTTGCATCACAGTTGAAACTGAGTTAAATAAATGTATTTCCTTTCAATTTTGCAATGCAGGTACTGGTTTTGACTAATTTATATCATCTTATACAGTTTTTTTTCTCAGTTAACCATTGGCAAATCATGAGTATATAGGATTCAATTTGAAATTCAATGCAATTATTGTTGTGGAGTTAAATAGGCAACACATATGTCTTGCATACACTTAACACCCGCGCACAGACAGACAACTATAAAAACCCAAACACTCCCTCTATCTTCATTGGCAAACTCTAACACCAAAAAGATTCTAAACTGGGATGATTTTGTCTTTTTTTTCCAATTCCACAACCTCATAATTCATTTACGGTTAGATGATGTCTGTTCAGATTTTTTTGTCTATCATCATATTTTTGTTGAAGTGCATACGATTTCAAACCCTCTCATTTCATCCTAAAAAAAGATGATACTCCTCCATTTGACAACTAAACAGCATAATCTGTTCTTTTAACTCAATCAGGAGAAGAGTTGCCCTGTTACAGCTGACCATTTTATATTTGGTAACCCTGGTGTGCGTGTGTCTGTGTGTGTCTGTGTGTGTTTGTGTGTGCATGTTTGTGTGTGTGTGAACTTTGATGACCTTGCCAAATAGGAAGCCACAACCGCAAAAGGTCAGCGCCCTCAGTTGCTTCTCTTCATTTCCTACAAGCCCCAATGCAGTTTATAGCCCCCTTCTTTGTCCCATTATTCATTGTCTTCATGCAGTCTACGTGCAGGGCTTTTTGAGCTGCTCCTTGCTTGATAAAAAACAGATTTTCTCTACAGCACGACTGCTGTGTTGGCAGCCAAGCGCTCAATCCCGGAATTAGGCATCAAATTCTTGTAGTGCTGCAGAAAGAGAAAAACCAATGGCACTCTCTTTAAGACATTTCCATTTTCACAGAAAACTGAAGGGAAAATAGTATAATATGACAGCCAGAAGAAAAATATTTCGTTTCTAGGGATGATGACAAAAAAGATTTCACCTCCATGTTTGCATGACAGCATTGCAGGTGTGTAGTGAATTTTGGTGGCAGCTGGCTCTGTTTGCATGACCTGTCCCAATTTCCTCTCTTTCTCACACACTCACTGAAACATGAGCCCTGCTGTTTTATCCTGTCCTCTTGTACCCTCTGTGTTTTTCGACTACATTTCAGGAGAGTGAAAAGAGTTGTTGTTTTGTTTGCTCAATCTTTGTTTGTTTTCCACACATTTATTTTGGGAAAAAAAAGCTTAATGATATGTCATCATAATTAATCCAGTCACAATGTATGTTTGCTATGGGTGAGACTAAGGAATTGCCTGGATTTGGGCATCAATTGTTATAACGGGATGGTGACCTAAGACAAAACATTCATTCATTCATCTTCTGAAACGCCTATGCCAGCCAACTACGGGTAGTAGACAGGATAAACCCTGAATCGGTGGCCAGCCAATCGCAGGGCACAAGATAGTGGACGACCATTCAAGCTCACACTCACACCTAGGGTAAATTTAGAGTGTTCAAGCAGCTTACCCTGCATGTGGGAACTTGAAGAAACTTTTAGCATTTAGTCCAGGGGTGGGTAGATCGAGATCTACCAGTAGATTGCCAAGGAACTATTTATAGATCGTACGACAATAACATTTTGATCGCTACCCTCTGTCGGTTTCCTTAGTTAAGCTCTTATGAATTTAGCATGTCAGGAGTAAGTTTTTTCCATGAATTGTGAGTAGATTTTCACCTTTATTCCCTGCCACTGCCATACATGTTGATAGAGTATAATGCGGGGTATATTATTATTATTATTGCTTTGTCGGTGGTCTGCAAAACAGGTAGATCGTGGTAGGTTTACTCCTTGAAAAGTAGATCTTGGAGGAATTGATTTAGGTCAATAGCATAACTCAGATTGATATGATTGAACATCTGACATGACACAGCAAATCCATATCACCCTGTGATCAGTAGAATAGAAAGAAACTAATTGCCTTATGTACTATGTGCAGATATTTGCAGCTTGACAGATGCGCTCAAAAATGCTATGTTTAGTTATTATGGCCACTGAATGAATTGATTATTTTGTAAAAGAGTTAGCCTCACATTGATTCTAACTGTAGAACTCACACAATGACAATTGTTGTTATGGAAAATTCATACAATGCTTAATATAATAATACCATACAATATAAAATTTTCCAACACCATATCTGTCAACCTCGGCCAATTGCTCCCCTTGATAATAAACCATACAAATGTAACACAGCACATATTTACTCACATAGGGCACAGTTAAAGGTCTAAAAGTTTCCCCAAAGTGGAGCCGAAATAGCTGAAACGAGATTGGTTTTACAAAAAAACATACTTTAAAAAATTCCCATAGAAAAGTTGTTATACAGCGTACACAATTTGAACTAAGAAAAAAAAAACTATAAAATAGAGGAAATGTACAAGTTGACAGGTATGGGACAGAAAGTCATTGGAGTGACACGTTCATCCAGTTCATTCTATCCTTCCCCCTTGTTACACCATACTTTTAGCAGTCTTTGTAAACATTCTGTGAATTCCTTCACAGAAGGACCATCTGGTGAAAGTCATGGGAACTTGGCATTCCCAACTAGATATCACTCTGAAATCTAATTTAACGGCTCATAACGCTGAGTTTATTTTTTCTGTATAACATCTATTATTTACATTGGCACCCATGTTGCAATATCAAATATTTGATTACATATCTAAGAAACTTGGTTAACACTGCTTGTGAGGAAAAGCACTTTGTGGCCTTTTTGTCTTGGTTCTTTTCTTCTTTTTTGTCACCTTTGACCTCTCTTTGTAAGTCATCGTCAGGGAAGCAGGCATCATTTTTTTTTCTTCAGCTTCCATTCCACACATCATTGCAAACCTTACAATGTAAAAATTGCAGGGGTTGCTGGAGCCTCTACCAGCTGACTTTGGGCGATAGGCAGACTACACCCTACACTGGTTGCCAGTCAGCCATAGGCCACACAGAGAGACAGACTACCATTCACAACCACAATCATAACGCCCCCAGACGATTGAACCTCTACACCAGGAGCCGTGAACCTTTTTAACAGAAAGATCCATAAGAGTTCATATTTTCAAATGTTATTCTTTGAGAGCCACGCTCAGAATTTTAAAGTAAAAATTAAAAAAGTCTGCCTTTTTCTAGTCATTTCATCACTTTTAAAGTACAAAAATCCCAGAATTCTTTCGAAAGTGTTACGCTCTTGCGAATCAATGAGTATCAATGAGAGTATTCATGCAGAAGAGTCCATATTTTACCTCAGAGGTGAGTGGAGTGCCATATGCACCCATCAAAAGAGCCAAATATGGCTTCCGAGCCATAGTCCTGGTCTACACTATCAGTTGGCTCGCCGGCATTAGTTTGAAATTCAAAAAGCTGGCCATTGTATTGTGGCTTTGACTGATGAGGTGTTTTTTTTTAAACAATTTCATTAGACATGATGGATGACATGCATATTCATAAACCGAGCATTACATCGTGAGCATCAACGCGGTCATTTAGCACTCAAAACTGTGGTGTAGAGTGCCCTCCTCTGGATTTTAATCAAAACAGCACTTTCTGCATGCGCTTCACTGTGAAACATTGGGTGTTTTTTCACATCCATTGTTTCTTTAAAACAATATTTTTCAACAAAATATTTAAACTCTCTACGCTCTCTTGTTTACAGGTATGGATTGCAATGTCTGATTCAATTTGAAGACTTTGCCAACTTAAATGCTTTCCGCCTGCTTGTCAAGTACAGAGATATTTATTGCACATTCAACGATGACATCCAAGGTAACTGGGAAAATTGCTGAAATTCTGCCTCCTCACCTTTTTTTAAGTCTACTTAATATGGTTCTCATCTCAGCTTTGTAGCATGTATACACATTTTATTTTTCATCTATGTACTCTATAAAATCCCAAGTGTACACTTCATTCAGGTGTACTTCCATAGCTTCCTTTAATAGAACTAAAACATGTCCGACATTGCTTATTTTCCCCTTTCAATTTGAATAGTACTTAATATTGGCTACTAACGAGGTGTGTTGCATTTAACATATATATAACTGTTGGTCTATTTAGAAACAACTATTAATTTTCTGCAAAAAATAATAAGAAAAAAAAACTAATGCAATGTCCCCTCTATCTATTCGCTTTTAATTATTGTTTAAGGCAACATTAAAGTGTTTGGAGCAGTTAATTAACAATCCTCAACAGCATGTAACATGAAAATGATGAATAGAAGGCCTCATCGCTCCATAGGTCAACCTGTGCTAATTTTACATACTGCTAATATATAGTTTGACTGCAGGTAATGTATTTACCTCATATATTTAATTGAATGGTTTTCCCCTGTAATTTCTCCCAGGCACTGCTGCAGTGGCAGTTGCCGGTCTTTTAGCAGCCCTCCGCATCACCGGGGGCAAAATGTGTGACCATAAAATTGTGTTCCAAGGTGCAGGGGAGGTAGGTTTGGCATCAGTCAAATAAGGGTTTGTTTGTTTGTATTCATTTGTCAATCAATATTCAGTCCTTTTTACCTTTACAGTTATATGAAATGTTAAAATCTAATTGTTAAATGTATCCTTCACTGTTATGTTTGTACCAGGCAGCAATGGGGATTGCTGTGCTTATAACATTGGCCATGGAGAAAGAAGGCCTTTTAAAGGAAGACAGTTTAAAGAAGATCTGGATGGTTGATTCCAAGGGCCTGATTGTCAAGGTGTCTTTATTGAAATACATAAATCCTAAAAAAATACTCATCTACACTTGCCTGTTTAGCGTTTCCATTTTCTGGTGCTCGGACGTTTGGTCGCCGGTCTTTTGGTCGCCGGTCTATTGGTCGCCGGTCTTTTGGTCCCTTTTGTTCACCGGTCTTTTGTTCCCTTTTGGTCGCCGGTCTTTAGGTCGCCGGTCAAATGGTGACAGAGAGTTTACTGTTGAAGCCAGCCCAGCTCTCAAAATTATATTCATGAGAGAGAGTTTAATAATTAAGAGATAGAGTTTAATATCTAAGAGAGAGAGAGAGAGTTTAATATCTAAATACTATTTCATATCTAAGTACATTTGACCGGCGACCAAACATCCGGTCACGCATTTTCAACTACTTCTGACATGTTTTCCCCTACTTCCAAATTCTAAAGTGAAAGAAATGAAGTTAACTTTCAATTCAATGTTATTTGTGTAGAATTGCCCATCTTTCTGACTGGGCATCAGTATGTGTGTTTTGATAAGTAGGACCCACAAGCAATGTTCCTTCTGATTTTTCATATGTCCATGCAATAAGACAACCTCCCTGTGCACACTGAGGACCAGTGAGAGCAACATCATAAATGCTCGCTATGGGCAGACACAGTTTTATTTTGTGTGCTTCATATGTCTGCTGGGTGTGGAGAACACGAAAGTAGTGCACAATTGGGCATGCGTGCATCTTAGGGGGAACATTGCCCACAGACAGTACAGAAAATGAATGAAAAATGATGTATTACTCTGGATCCATATTGCTTCATTTTATCTACAATCACAAATGTTTTCAAGCATATTAAATATCAAATAGTTTAAATGGTTTAAGTACCAACACAAGCGTCAAGCTGAAACAGTCATTTGCATTTTTCAATAGGATGTAAAGCCTTTTTCAAAACAATTATCAAGCAATTACTTCCATTCTGTGAATCACCCATCGTTACTTTCCTTTTCTTTGTCATTCTACACGTTTTTAAGGGTCGAGATCACCTGACTCATGAAAAGGAGATGTTTGCGCACGAGCACGCCCAGATGGCAAACCTGGAGGATGTGGTTCATGAACTGAAACCTACAGTTTTAATTGGTAAACATGACAATTGTTGTTTAAAGTCTGTCAAATGCACAAACTAAGATGAAATATATACATATATATATATATATATATATATATATATACATATATATATATATATATATATATATATATATATATATATATATATATATATATATATATATATATATATATATATATATATATATATATATATATATATATATATATATATATATATATATATATATATATATATATATATATATATATATATATATACATACACATACATACACATACATATATATATATACACACATACATACACATACATATATATATATACACATACATACACATACATATATATATATACACATACATACACATACATATATATATATATATACACATACATACACATACATATATATTAATATTTATTTATTTTTGGTATGCGTATATCAGCTGTATACTATGCAGTCACTAGGTATGCAACTCGACGGCAAAGAACAGACCTTCAGGCTGCCAGGGAAACGAGGTCCCGAGTACTAATACATTTATTTTTCATTGTTGCACAAGAAGGCCGCGACTTTGGTTATTCCAAAAAAAAAAAGGGAGTTTTATAATAACAGCTGTGAAGACAGCTATTTCGTTTTTCAGGAAGCATCGCAGCCAAAAGAAATACTACTGAAGGAAAAGAATAGACAACTGGGGAGGAATAAATCGTGTTTAACGGAATTAATATTTGAATTGAGGCTGTATATGTCAGACAGATCTTTCACTTTGCCTTCCAGAATTGCTAAAATAGCAGTAACGACCAAGTTACTCAAAATTTATTGACCAGAAAATACCTTAATGGCTCAAATTTATACTCAAGTAAAGCGTGCCTCTTTTTAGGAACATCATTTTTTTTTATCCCTCTGTATTGTTTGTCACTATCTGTCTTTCAGGTGTGGCCGCCGTTCCTGGCGCCTTCACAGAGAATATCATCAGGGACATGGCGTCTTTCAACCAACAACCTATAATCTTTGCTCTCAGCAACCCGACCAGTAAAGCTGAATGCACCGCAGAGCAATGTTACACATTTACCGAGGTATTGTGGAAACATATCAAAGCTTGCCATTTATTCTACATCGAAAATGCACTTGCAATAGTTCAATGACAATGCTGGCCTTGCACTGCAGGGAAGGGGCATCTTTGCGAGTGGCAGTCCATTCGATCCTGTCACCTTACCGGACGGGAGGACATTGTATCCTGGTCAAGGAAACAATGCGTACATCTTCCCCGGTGTAGGCCTTGGCGTCACCGCCTGCGGTATTCCACACATCACTGAAGATATTTTTCTTACTGCAGCAGAGGTAGCATTGACATTTGACTCTAGCCACTACTGTTTCCATTCATCAATACATTTCTTTCGTTATAATGACCAACACATATACACTGAATAATAGCCGCATCTATATACTAACCTCAACAATGCAGCCTCTAATATAGTTTCTGACGAAAACAACATACATGAAATAAATATTTTCAAGCAGCAACTATATGTACCTAATCAATACATTGATGAAATGCAAATAGTTGTCAAATATTTTTGATGATTGGTTTTCTAAATACATGAAATGGTGGGATTGTGCACAGGCTGAGAACAATGTAGTTATAGCAAGAATCTTATTCTATTGCGTAGTTTGCAAGATTATATATATATATATATATATATATATATATATATATATATATATATATATATATATATATATATATATATATATATATATATATATATATATATATATATATATATATATATATATATATATATATATATATATATATATATATATATATATATATATATGTTTATAAAACAATTTCACTGCACAATAAAAGGACAATGTACTTATCTTAGGCATGATGGTTTGTGTCTGTGCGGAATATTCTGATGTTAATGAATCTGAATCTTTTCTGTACAAAAGGCCCTTGCTGATCAAGTGACAGAAACGGACCTGTCTGAGGGAAGGCTGTACCCACCTCTCAGCTCCATCAGGGAGGTCTCTCTCGAACTTGCTGTCAAGGTAACATTTTAGCTCTTGTACAGCATGATGATTTTTATTTTGATACGCAACCAATATTTATCGGTTCTTCACATCTGAAACCCATGTGTTACAGGTAATAGAATATGCCTACAAGTGCAACATTGCCACCGGTCATCCAGAGCCCTCAGACAAAGCAGCATACGTGCACTCGCTAGTATTCTCCACTGACTACGATGACTATGTACACACTGTGGACTCGGAGTGCTGGCCTGCAGATAGCATTACACTCCAGGCATGCAAACTTTAACAATGTGAGCCTTCAAAGGGTAAAAGCAGTAAAGAATGTATTCTTATTGCACTGTATTTGTGTGTATATGCATATGCACATTAGTTAAAGAACCAGTGATCTTCTGATTCTGCGTGAATAAGGTGCAGGATGTAAAGGGCATTGCGTTTCTGATAGTTTATTTTAGAAGATTTAGGGTTAAAGGTGGATATGTAAGTGAAACAGATTCTTATTTTTCTTTTCTTCAGAATTTTGCTGGAATTTAGTATGTATTTTAACGTTCCAGTGTGTAAGACGGATCAAAGAAATGCACTGGTTTTGTGAAACTGTATTGTGATATTAGTTTTGATGGAGTTGGATGACACCATCTTGTTAATGTTGATTTTTTTGTGGTGTGGTGGGGTTTGGGAGGGTGGTCGAGGGGGCTAAATATCTTACTTATTGTTGTTGTTTTTGTCTGAACCTTACTGTTGTAATAAAACATTTTAATTGTCTTAAATGTGAAGTTTTCGACCACAATGTTTGAAAATTTGCCGACCCTTTTAATAGAAGAATTTAATTGTGGTGATTTATTTCCCCCTGTGGGCCAATATCTGAAATAGCAATGAAATGCAATAAATCTTACTACCCAAAAGGACTTGGTCACAAAAACATGAACACAGGGTACCAGAGTGATAGCTCATCTCATTTTCTGAACCGCTTTATCCTCATTACGGTCGCGGGTGGTGCTGGAGCATATCCCAGCTGATTCCGGGCCAGAGGCGTGGTGGCCAGCCGATCGCAGGGCACAAGGAGACGGACAACCATGCACACTCATCCATATCTATATATATATCCATATCTGGGGCAATTTAGTTTGTCCAATCAGCCTACCATTTATGTTTTTAGATTGTGGGAGGAAACCAGAGACCCTGAATGGAAAACCACGAAGGCCCGGGGAGAACATCCAAACTCCACACAGGTGGATGACCTGGATTTGAACCCCGGACCCTAGAGCTGTGAGACCAATGCACAAACCACTCACCTCACCAAGCCACTCAAGTAAGTGCTATTGACAATAGATAACTAATCCATTTTGCCTGGGATCGGCTGACATTGAATGGTTCCGGCTAGGACTCCCAATCAAAATGTTTTGGCTTCTTGCAAAATTATCACTTTCAGTCATTCACTCACATCCCAGAAGATATTCTGTGTTGAACTTCTATTCTTTCCAAGTAGTGTTGTTTTTCTTTTTAAACTATTTTCAAATCATAATAATACCCGAGATGCTGAGCATTTAAGAAATACTGTGTTCATTTAAAAAAAAAAGTATCTTGTGCTGTAATAGTCTTTTTAGCCTGAACTTTTTAAACCTGCCAAAATAATAGAAAAGGGTCCTACTAAATTGCAGGTGCATAATGTTTAAAATTTGTTAAATCCCTGTTTTGGCCAGAGGTGGGCAAACTATTCCACATAGGGGGTGCAGGCTTTTGTTCCAACCTCTAAAGAGGAAACCTTTCCACAAATTTGGTATCTTAGAAGTGCAATCAGTGGATTGCAGTCAGGTGCTTCTTGTTTCAGCAGAAACCCCATTGGTTAAACTTAAACTGTCTGTGCTGGAATGGTTTGAACAAAAACCTGCACCCACAGCAGCCCACTCTTGCCTTACTGTGATTAGTAATTTTATTTTCCACTAGGGTTTACCACCTTCTCATCTTTGAGTTGATTTTTTTTCTTTTATTTGAAGCCATTCCTTCATTTTCAACAAGCTAATCCTGGTCAGGGGGATGCTCGAGCTTAACCTTGCTGACGTTTGAAAAGCAGACTACAACCTAAACCGCCACTGCTTGGAAATCAATCCCATGTTGCCTACAGAAAAGTGAACAACTACACCATCAAGTAATTGCCCATCTTTGTCTTATTGTCATATCAGCACGTCAAACTTTTTAATTCAGTTTTTAGTGGAAAAATAACACTGTTGCCATGACTCATTAAATTGGGACTCCATTAGTCATGGCCTGTTATGGTTGGGCTGTACACACTTAACTTGAAGGTAAAAGTTCAATTTGATTAAAGTAGCTCAAATCACCCATTGTGCAAATGTTAATGCAAGTTTTCTATGTCAAAGTTGTTCAAATCTGAGTTCAGAGTTACAACCAGAATCTATTGAGTTTTTTTGTGTGGAATGGACCTGTGGTGGCACACATATTGAGTGACAAAAGAAGTTGTGAAAGCTCAAGTTGATTAAAGTAGCTGAAATCATACATTGTGCAAATGTTAATGCCAGTTTTTCTATCTCAAAGTGGTTCAAGTCTGAGTTCAGAGTTACACCCAGAATATATTGAGGGTTTTTTTTATGTGGAATGGACCTGTGGTGGCACATGGTGGGTGTACAGCCAGTGACAAAGGAAAGTCTCATGCTAGTTTGTCGGGTTTAAAGTAAATATGATTTGACGTTAGTAAATCGATGCCCAATCAGACAGTCAGGACCAGAGGCATTGGTTGGCCCACTGGCCATTCCAGTATGGAATCAATATGGAGGCAACTAAACCAGTCAGTATTCAGTGTTCAGCGTCTCGCCTGAGGCTGATCCACTCACTTTACTTGCTTGTCTCTCTCTTCAAATAGACTAAAAGTGCCCTGGGCACCTACTGCTCTCACATGTGGATCGATATGTCTCAATGTCAACACCATCCACTGTTCATGCATTAACCATCATCAGTAAGCGGCGTATTGGTATTGTATTCTCCAAAAAGTTTTGAGATGCTTATGTATAAATTGTGCGTGTTTCCCTGATGATGAATTCAACTCAACTGGTTTAAGTAAACCAATGACAACAATTCATTTAGCTTTCATAAAGTTAGCTCAATAAACTCATTTATTGCTTTTTCAATGAGTGCAGTCCAGCGGCTGAGTGGTTAGCGTGTCAACGTCACAGTGGAGGATCTGGGTTCAAATTCAGGTCGGTCCACCTGTGTGGAGTTTGCATGTTCTCTCTGGGCCTGCATGGGTTTTCTCCGGGTACTCTGTTTTCCTCCCACATTCCAAAGAAATGTATGGTAGACTGATTGGGCACTCTAAATTCCCCATAGGTATGAGTGTGAGCGTGAATGGTTGTTTGTCTCCTTGTGGCCTGCAATTGGCTGGCCACCATTTCAGAGTGTGGCCCGAAATAAGCTTAGATAGGCTCCAGCACCCCCCACGACCCCAGTAAGGATAAAGCGGTTCAGAAAATGAGATAAAATTTGAGTATTTGATTGCAAATGACAGTATTTATTTGATAAAAACCCTTCCACTAATATGATTTTGTATTTATTTTTCCTTTGCGTTACTCAAAGCTCCTTAAAACATGTTTTAAACTGCTGATAACACAAACAACAGGAACTATTGAGGGATGGTATTTTGAATGAGGACACTAACATTGTCACAAGGTCAGAGAGTTGAACTTACAACCTTTGGATTGCAAGACCGCCAGTCTATGCAAATTTTTTGCATACATTATCATGCACCATCTCAGCTCATCAGAAAGGCACGGCTCAGGTGTTAGAGTGCTTGTCTTACAACTAGAAGGTTGTTGGGATAACCCTCGGCTGCTTAATTAGTTCTGGAATATAAACAGAAATCTGGGTGAATACTTGTTTTTATCCTGTGATTGCCTGGCAACCAGTTTTCGGTATTTCCCTAATAGGCTCCAGCTTGTTTTATTTTGAATTAACTTGGGCCTACAAATTAATTCATTCATCTTCTGTACCGCACATCCTGACAAGAGATTGTGGAGCGTTTCACAGTTGACCTTGGGCGAAAGGCAGACTACAACCTAGACAACCATTCGCATTCACAATCATACCGCCACATGTGGCTCTTTTGATGGGTGCTTATGGCTCTCCGCTAAACTGTGAGCTAAAATCTGGATACTACGTGTAGAGTTGCTTTAATCTTCCAGGTTTTAATTAAACCTTTCTGCATGCATCCATCCCATTGATTAGCATCAGGGTAACGATTTTGTCAACATAATTCTGAGACTTTTTTTACTTTAAAGGCTGTGAAGTGACTAAAATGCACGTGTTTTCATGTATTTTTACTTCTAGTAAATTCTGAGTATGGCTCTCAATGAATAACAATTGAAAATATTAATTGTTTATGGCTCTTTCTGTCAAAAAGGTTCCCGACCCCTGCACTAGACCATCAGGCGGCACCACTAAATTAGTGTCATCAATTGTTTAAAGAAATATGATTAACAGGTGTTATGTACATGGTGACCCAAAAGGATGCATACCCATGAAAATTTCTATTTTGACTTTGATTAAAAAGCTATTTATTTCTAAGTACAACCACACATTATTCAGTTTATGGAAGACCATTCACCAGAGTTTCAGCTATTTCTGTCAATTTTTTAGTCAATTTATGGCTTTCCCAAGATGTGTTCCAAATGTCCACCATTCCGTTGCAAGCAAACCTGTACTCGTCTGACAAAGTTGTCAATCACTTTTAGACACTCCTCTTTTGGGATGGCTCTTATTTTTGCTGTGATGGCAGTTTTCAGTACCTCAATTGTTTGAGACATTCGTTAGAAAATTGATTTTTTTATCGAATAAAATATGGGTACATCATATTTTTGGGTCACCCTGTACAAACATTCTTAAGGTACCTGAGGTACCACTGTGTATCTAAATAATTTTTGTTCAAATCAGTGAACAAGGATGGCTCGGTTAGAACCCCTGCCTCACCCTTCTGAGGTCTTCCTGTGTGGAGTTTGCATGTTTTTACCCAAGTGAACATTGTATTTTTAATAGTTTTTCTGTATTGTATGAATATGCCAGTCTTATCTTTTTTGAGCACCTTAACCGCAGTTGTTTTGATGTGAAACTTTGAGTTCCGAAGCAGAAAGGTGTGGTTATGGTTATGTAGCTTTAGAAAAGTGTGTTATTTTTAGACATTGGGTAATATGGAGGAGACATTTGTGAAATGTGCTTTAACATTGATGAAAAACTGTAAAAACCGACTGTCACCTGATGGTGCTGTGGTTCTTTCGCCTGACTTTAGTACAGGCAGTCTGGGTTTAATTCCCAGTCGGTGGAGTGTGAGTGGTTGTCTCTCTTTCTGTGTGGGCTACGACTGACTGGCGACCAGTGTAGGGTGTAGTCTGCCTTTTGCCTGAAGACAGTTGGCCTAGGCCCCGCAACCCTTTTGAGGATGGGCGGTATGGAAGATGAATGAATGTAAAACCCAAACACAGTGGTGACAGGAGTTGTAAAAAATGATCAAGCTTTACTTGCATATTCAGATTTCAATAAAAGTTACTGTAAGTATCATCATAGTGATGATCCAAAGTGCCTCAGTCATCACCTTGAAACACTTGCTGCCACCTTTTTTGTCACAGTCAGCCTGGGTGACAGCACCATCTTTTTGACCTTGTTTACTCTCTCACGTTAAATTGCACCTTGCTAGGACCTTGTGATCAGTGCCAATCAGCAAAAGGCCCTGAGGGATTGCCGCCTGTCTCTGTCTGCCCATCCTCCCTTTCGTCTGGCCTATGCTCAGCTCGTATTTGCGTTACCACCAACTCTCACCCAGCATGTGCATGCAAGCAATGTCCGTACTTTAATTCACAACGTTGTGGATAGAACCATTGCTGAAATAATTAGCTGTGTATTTCTCCTAATTTCCTCCCATTTATTCAATATCACAGTTGTTCTCCAACTTGTTGTCCATTTTTTTCAAAACACTGGTTTATTGTGTTCATTCATATAGTATTTAGGCCTCGAGATGTAAACATTTATGAAAATTGTTCATTCGGATATTGTTTGAAAGTCAAACTATTACTATGTTGGCGAATTTGGACGTATTGTAGTGTTTTGACGGGGAAATAAGTCCCCTGGGCTCGGTTCGAGTGTCTGAAAAGCTCCAGAATTTGAATTTAATCAGAAAATGTTGTTTTCCGCGTGATTTGAGCACGTTTTGGCGCATTTTGGGGTATTTCACAGGTCATTCATGTGACATGAGGGAAATGGGGCTTTCAACGAAATTTAAGTGAAACGGGTGCTGATAGCAGGCAACAGAGGGCGCTCAAATACTCAATTTCTTAGAGACAAAATAATTGTTTGTGGTGCAATTGTATGTAAGGAAAATCCACAAGATGGTTTGTATTTACTGTATCATAAGATATTTTCAATGGAGTATGTGCAATGAAGATAGCATTGTAGTATTGCTCAATACTTTGCCATGAATCTAACTGAAGTGCACTTAATGCACAATAATGGCCTTTAGAATTGTAAGTTGTAGCTCAGTTGGGGAGGGGGGGGGGGGGGGGGGGGGATAAACCCCTGTTGGCTATCATGGATGGATTGTTTACATGAACCAAAAAAAAGCCCTGAAGCATCCTTGTGCTTATTCTTTATCTCCTAAACTACTCAACCTCACGCAGGTTCAAAACCACAAATACCACAAAATAAAAAAACGTTGTTGTCCGCCACATTTTGTGAATATCTTTCTTAATCTGACTATACACCAATTTAAAGTCATTCAAGGTTTCCTGCTTTGGAAAGTCACGAGTTTGGAATAACAAAAGAAAAGGAAATATATTCTGAGTTTTTTTTTTTTTTTTTTTAAGTCTAAGCAGTCTAATTATGAAGTATTAAGTCTAAATATTTAAATGAGCCCTCGTTGTGGAGAGATACCACCAGGACTCACTTTAATAAGACTTCAATAAGAAATGCTCTATTATACTCCATGCTCAGTTACCATCAGTAGTCCCCAAAGAGAAATTTGTCCAAGTCAGTAGACATCTTTGACTCGTGATTTGATTCACTGCAGTCGAAAAGCTTTATGGTCCCAAAAAACATGCAACTACTGGATCTGATCCGATCTTGTGACAATAAAAGCAATACTCTCCGATACTCCAAAAATAGCCAATCTCAACACTAAGTTGGGATATCACAGTTTATATCCAGTGAAAGCCAACCTTATACTGAGCATTTCAGTGTTTTTCCGCATCAGATAGAGGACTAGGAGTTATAAGAAGTTGAATCCAACTGTAAATTCGGCACAAAACCTGCCATAGTGGTACTTTGATAGATTTTTGTCAGTCTATATACATGTATGTCTGAAGCCATTAGACTTAGTACTCTATGTACGCCTGATCGAATCCATTTTAGGAAACAATGGTCTGAATAAATGCACAAATAGATAACATGAATGTCCCGCATTATGTTATAAGGCTAATTAGGTCATCGAGGTGGAATGAAGAAGTCAGTTCTTCCTGCACATGGTCTTGCCATCCATTTTTTTAGCTCATGTAAATGATCATTCCACTAATTTGCAGAGACCTCCATGTTTCACGGTTTGTCGAGGTCGCACAGGTTTTAGCCTCCAAGGTAGTGATGAGTGCAGTTTTTCCGACAGCCTGTTGTTCCTTGTGCGGGTACCATACAGAAATACCAAGCAGAAGCACCAACGCCTCAGCAACTTTTCCATAATTAGATATGAGGCCGTGTGCTTGGTCTTGGGTTTTTTTCCCTGAAATACGACATGACATGTGTGACTTTAACCCAAAGTCGTGTTTAATTAATTTTTGCTGCAGCAAAAGGAACCAGCTATGAGTTGCTCCAGCTTCCTATTTCAAAGGATCGTCAAATTAAATCACATTATGATGAAATGTAAGTTTGATATTGGCCTGGCCATGTTTAGCTCATATTTGTGAAGATGATTTTGCCGTGTTTTATTTTAGTTAGGCTAAGCTGCACACGACGTCGCCTTCAGCTGCTGAGCATGTCTTTGCCGCCTTTTGAATGTCGGCACATGCTAGCATGGCTTGTGCTTATTATTCTGCTGTGGGCTCCAGATGGATCAACACATGCTGAAATTATTACAAGGAAGAGATTTGCATCTGACCTAAATCCCTCACTTCTGCTCTAACATGAAAGCAAGACAGTCTCAAAAAAAAAAATGACTCAACATTGGAAGATTTGCACAGATTTTCCTTTTAAAGGGACATACAGACTATTATTTAAAAGACTATTACTCAAAGTATTTACTCATTTCATGCACTATTTCAAATTTTCTTAACCTGAAATGGTTTTATAAACGAATTCTCAAACTTGGCATTGCCCATTGACAACAGGGAACAGTATTGGGACCCACATTTGAGATCCAGTGTCTCACGTACATATTTTGCAAAGTATAATAACTATATAGAAATGGTTTTCAATCAAATGAATTCACTAATTGAAATATGTGTTGATTAGGGGTATGGGCAATAATTAATTTGTAATGAATATAAAAGAGAACATGTAATAAAACATGAATAATAGTGAATAAAAACAAGTACATTTTGCTAAATGTATTCCTAGAAAAAATAAATTGTATTTAATTGGAAAAATTGTCTTTATTTTCGTCTAAAATCTTTTTTTCTTTAGTTTTTGGGGTTCACAAAGTGAGGACCTACCTGGCATCAAACCTTCTACACAAGAACTGTAATACAGATGTGCTAACCACCCAAACCATCAGTTCACCATGGGTATAATAGTTTTGAAAAAAATAATTGTATATGACAATATGTACATAAGTGAATATAATTCTTGAAACTTTGTATATAGAATGTTTTTACATTCTTTGGTGCCTCACTTACACTGAAACACGAAACAGAATCTGAAATTTGCCTACATAACTACGCACAAACTATTCCATAGGGAAAAAAAATTAAAAACCTTTCAACATATGACCAGAAAAATTGTAAGGGTGGACCCGAGCACAAACTTTAAACCATTTGTATTCACATTTGGAGCAAAGGGAAATTTCAGTAAAATTATCCCCGGTTATTAACTGAAACCTAATTTTCGATGCACTGAGTAGTTAAACTTTTTCAATTTTAATGAAATGGTCACCTGTCTTATCACGTTCTTTTGCTACTGGGTCAAACCAGCTGCAGAGCATGGGTAAAATTCAAGGACTAAAATAACAGAAAATGGTTAATAATAAAGGTAGGCAAGCGTGAGATAAATCTATGCCAGAAAATTGACGTCTCCTTGTCACAGTGAAATCATACTCTTTGTGATTTTACATCTGTGTCCATGTGTACTTGTATAAATGTCGCCAGTTATTTGTCTGCATATAGCTCATTATCTACAGTATTTTGAGCAGGAACAATGGCCTGAATGAGCTGGCCTGACAACACACTGCACTATACCTGTAAACAGCGAGTCACCTAATTAAATAACAGTCTGCATTCACTACATCAAATATTGTCCCAAAAAGAGTAAAAAGATCAAATTTGCAGGAGAAAAGTAATATCCGTGTAAATGTCAGTATGTGTTTTCTATCTTAAGAACGTCAAAACTAATTCTTTTTTTTGTTGCTTGTAGACTTTTGTGTTGGTATGCATTACATAAATATGTTCAATAGTTTGATAGTATTTATAATGTGATTCCTTTATCCCACTAATGTATTAACCCCTCATTCTGATCTGGCATGTATACACAACAGTATGTATGTCTGGAAGCAATGAAATCGTAAATATATGAGTTGTCTTGAACATTCCAAATGAGGCCTATATACACTGGAATGACATTTCTGGTAATTTTCTTCATATAGGTCACTCAGTCTACATTCATCCGTCACATCTACCCACCAAGCGCTTTTAGAAAATGTAGGCGGTGAAAGCACACACACAGAAAAATAGAAGCGGCCCCGTATTTATCATGCTTTGAGAAAATATACATGGGCTAACAGTAATCCAATTAGATAAAAGACTGGTCAACATGTTTGATTTGCTGGCTATTCCTTCTTTCCTCTGCACCACAAATGTGCCATTCTGCTGTCAACTTACTGGTTTCCGTTATGCTAGACTCTGATATTGTGGACCTAATTCTTTGGACACCTGCCTTCGACTGAGTTTGTAGAACATACCGGATATTCCGACTGGTCAAAACATTACACAACCGAATCAAACCATTAAATTAGAATAATCTGCATTTCAAAATGGCAATAATTATTGCAAGTGTTAAAGATATACTTAGCAGCAGTTGACGTTTGCTCTGGTTCTTGTTTGCAGTAGTGAGTACCTTAATAACATTCGTTTATTCATTCATTCATTCATTCATCTTCCATACCTCACATCCTCGAAAGGGTTGCATTGGTTGCTGGAGCCGAACCCAGCTGTCATTGGGAGACAGGCAGACTACAACCTAGACTGGTCGCCAGTCAGTCATAGGGCACTCAGAGAGACCATCCGCACTCCTCCGAATCAAACCATCACCAGCGGGAATCGAGCTGACTTCGGGCAAAAGATACACTACACCCTAGACCAGGGGTGGGCAAACTTTTCGGCCCGGGGGCCACATTGACTTTAAAAACTTGACAGATGGGCCGTGTCAGCACAAGATACGATACATATAAAAAACTGCAACCGTTAACAGTACATATGAAACATAAATAGAAAAAAAGGACTAAAATATTAACATACTCATCACTCATCATTAAAGTACAAAGTAAAGTAAAAAGGAATGTGTATTAAGAAATATTAAAATGTAATTTAAAAAAAGATAGAGGGGCTGTAAAACACAAAAAACAAATAAGAGTGGACAGAGCTACTGCCACTGACTTCCGCGTGACAGCGCCATCTTGGGGAAAAAAAAGAAAACCTTATTTGGACAACGTCGGCGGGTCATAGTTTGCCCATGTCTGCCCTAGACCAATGTTCCTTCTATTTTTTTATATGTCTAGGCATACAGATATCTTCCCAGAGCAGATTGAGGACCCGAGTGAGCAACATCATAAGTGCTCACTATGGGCAAACACCAGTATCACACCTGCCTTGAGCAGGTGCATGTATACTACCCATAAATGACCTAGTCATAATAACGTTTAATAAATGACATCTATGAATAAAACATCTTAATAAATGTCACTAGAATATGCACAAATCTGACTGAAATTTTACTTTATTTTTTACATCTGTCCTTCTCACTTCTCATTCTCATTCAACTACTTTTCTGCTGAATGTGTCACTTGAGATAGTCAAGGCTACATTTATATGCAATATTTTTACATTGGAAAACTCGCCTAGAACTTTTGCTTTGTGTTGTTTTGCAGAGGAGACGTTCTCACCCAATTTCACCGCTTGTTTTTCTACTTGCTCATACTCTGACAGCCATTCCATGTTAAAAGAACTGCATTTCTTGTTTACTTTGGCTTGTTGAGTGACTCTGCCACAGCCTGGGTTCAGCACCACCATCTAACCTGCAAACCACAGGCATAACGCGCAAATAACGCTGCCAATCAATATCGTTAACATTTACTCATGTCGTGGAAGTAACTACACATGGCGTAAACCTCATATCATTGGCTGGACACAGTGTTAATCATAATTTTATCGGTAACTGCCGTTTGTTGTCTTGTCAGTGACAGGCTGCAACTCTCTAAGTTGTGTTGCTGGAACAGAAAAAAACTGGAATGTGTCATTTTTTTTTTACAATTCAGGTTAGATTTTATTTTGTGAGCTGCATATATTTGCTGTGCACAGAGAACATGAGATAAGTGCAAAATTGTGCACAACCCCGGGACTGTGAGACCAACAAGCTATCCGCTTGTCCGACCAGGCAAAGTACATCTCATAGTTCAGAAATTATGTCATATTTTATATACAGGGTGACCCAAAAAGATCTGTAACCATATTTTATTGGATAAAAAAAAACATTTTTTAACGAAATGCACAAACAATTGAGGAACTGAAAACTGCCATCACAGCAAAAATAAGAGTCAACCCGAAAAAGGAGTGTGTAAAAGTGACTGACAACTTTGTCAGACGAGTACAGGTTTGCTTGCAATGGAATGGTGGACAATTGGAACACATCTTGGGAAAGCCATAAATTGAATAAAAATTGACAGAAATAGCTGAAACTCTATTGAATGGTCTTCCATAAACTGAATAATGTTTGGTTGTAATTTGAAATAAATAGCTTTTTAATCAAAGTCAAAATAGAAATTTTCATGGGTACGCATCTTTTTGGGTCACCCTGTACTATATTTTTGTCTGAATGAGCTCTGTTTATTAACACAGTTACACCCTTCAGTATGTGTACTATACTGTTGTATGTGTTTAGCCATTGTTAACCAGCTCTATCCTGCAAAAGTCATATCTGTTGCTGAATGTTGCAATGGCATCCAGATGTTCATTATGTGGGATCTTCATCACCAAGAACTAGGAAGCAATCATCATGTGACCCTCGATTGTCTGCTCATGCTGGTCTTTTTGGGTCGACCGGTCTCGCTCTCTTGCTGCCATTGTACTTTTTAAGGTTTGAGGGCATCAAGACCGGTCAGTCAAGTGCTGTGGCTCAAGGCTATGGATAAACTCGGGCAGGTCTTGGGCCTGAGGTGCCGCATCTGATTTGCAGTTAGTTGGTCTGAAGGGTCGAGATGATGGCTCGAAATATGATGGAATTGGAGGAGATCTAATCCGCCGAACTGGTTGGGACGGGTTGTGACTCTGGTGTCCCTTTAGAATTTGGCCTCGAGGATCATAAGGCTACAATTTTAAGAGTCTGCAAAAGTAATGGGCCATTTGATTCAAGCGCTCCTCATGCAGAGACCCTAGAAGGCCGTTCTGCCAAGAAAATGTTATACACGCTGTGGGAGGGTCAAGCTAAAAGGGGAAAGCATATTTTTTAATGACTTTAGACCACTCAACTGCCTTCTCCTTTTTTTTTTGTTTTGGGCTTCTTTTTTACGATGATGACTTTAATTCTGTTAAACCACAGTACATTTTCAAGCACTGTAAGGTTTAAAGGTTCAAATTGAGAGCCCAACCATATGAAGAAAAATATAAAAATAATACATGAGCCTACGACATAATGTGGATATTCTCAGTAAGGAAATATTACAACTACAATCCATGAGTTATTGAATGGCAAGCATTAACAGGTGTGTACAAGAGCTTACCAGAGTGAGATCAGTTATTTAGGACAGTCACTTTTATGACAAATGCATAGCCTGCGGGCAGCATTTCTCAGATTAAAACCGATGTAATCAGATTCAATTACGTCCAGTAGAAATGGCCTTGTTAGATTTTTTTTCGCCCTTCAGTTTTTTTTCTTGGAGAGTTCAGCTTATGAAATTAATTGGATCCAAAGCCTGCTTTCTTTATTAAAGATGACACACCTAACAGGCCTGATCTTTTATGCTGGACAATATGGAGAAGAGTGATGGGATGATATTAAGGAAAAAAAAATATGAATAATTAAAAATAAATTAATGACCAGTCAATTTGACAATTATGGGCAATTACTCAGCACTGGGAAAATGTGATGATTGTACCAGGGCTTCAGTCTCAAAATGAATATTTTGACACTGTGACCTGCTTTTGCCTTCTGGGGACTAAAAATTACTAAGGTGGGGTAGCGCTAAATGTTATTTTACAATTCATAGATGCATGTATCTTCTCTTACATATAGTATAGCAACCACAAATGCTTCAATTATGAACTATTAATCATTCATTCATTTTCCATACCGCTTATCTCCACTAGGGTACTCAAACCTATCCTAGCCAACCATGAGTACCCCAGGAAAACCCATGCAAACCCGGTGAGGACAAACAAGCTCCGCACAGTAAGATCTGGATTTTGGATTGAACTCTCAGAATTGTGAGGCATACACACTAAACACTGGGACACACTGCTTAAACTACTGCTGTAATATATGTTATAAATAAGCTAATCTTAAATTATTTTATCATTATGGCCATGTTATTTGATAGAAACAAAATAAAAATACATACTGTTTGTTTTTACAATCAGTGGCGGGTCAATAGAGGAGTTTCAGGGTGCTACCTTAAATTTTAAAAATAATTAGAAGGGTTTACATATGATGTCTAACATAATGCCATAAGTGGACAACTAAATAAAGACAGTAAGTGTTCATTAAAATTGCGTAATTTCTCATTTATTGGACAGTATATAGTGTGGATAGGACTCTGAATTCATCACTTTATGCAGGAAATTATATTCCAAAAGTGGGAAAATTGGATGACAGGCTCCTAATTGTATACATCAACAAGTAACATCACAATGGGCTAGTGAAATTATTTTTTAAGAAAAACTTTCGAAGAGCGGCCCGGTGGGGCAAGTGGTTAGTGTGTTGGCCTCACAGCCAATCGCAGGGCACAAGGGGATAGGGGGATAGACAACTATTCATGCTCACATTCATACAAAGGAGCAATTAAACTTCTTAACCAGCCTACTACATGTTTTGTGGGATGTGGGAGGAAACTGGAGTACCCGGAGGAAACCTTTCTGGACTTGTTTTTTGCCTCTAAAATCTCAAAATGTGGGTGGTTTTCCATAGAATTATTGTTTTTGTGATTACACATATTGAACAATTAAAAGTACAAAAGGTAATTTCAGTTCATTCAAAGGGAAAACTTCTCGTAATAATTGATGGCTCTGTAGGGCAACATTGACATTGCACTAAGCAGCTCTTTTTCTAAGTTTCCAAATCCCCCACCGTTTCAAAAATGTCCAAATGAGCAGCAGGGCAAAACAACCTGCCGTGAGAACGCGTTGTGGCACTCGTGCTGTGCTCTGTTCCAG